>NC_056731.1:64302649-64465149 GCF_019279795.1 Protopterus annectens
ATCAGTATTTAAGAATACACAAAGTAGATAGCACATGGTTTCCTTTTTATAAATTGGGTTATCCACTTTGCTTTCAAGGATATTTGCAATCTGAGCCTTTCTTTAACAAAGAGAAAGAATTTGCAACCATAGTGACACTAATTTCCACGTGTCTTGTACTATGACCAGCATGGGGTAGAAATTAAGTATTAAGAACATCAAAGTTGTTCTATGTCTTTGTCCTAGTCATAACATATCAAATATTTAGTTGTCTCAGCTTATTCTTGTGATTATGGTCACTTAGCTAAACTCATAATACAACTGTTTCTGGAGATTTAAACCTACCCATACTATGGAAACATATCTTTTTGTACTTCTGGTTCTTTACTATGTAGGTACAGATAAGACACATAATATAAATTAAAAGTAGGAATGCAAGTGTTTTATAAGTAGAAGAGAAATTTAGCAGAATAACTTAATCAAAGAAGGTTTTTGAATGAGATTTATGGAAAAGGATCTGGCAAGATCCCGAAAAAGATGAATAAATACTTTAGGTATCTTAAAGATGGATTCCGGTATGTAGCATGGTTTACAGTGTGGTTAGAAAGAAAAACCCAGGGGCAAAGAAAAAGCAATAAGAAGGGCTATTGCAGTACCACTGCAGGTTTTAGACTGGACTAGTCCTTTTCAATGTGTTCATACTATTAAATGGATCACTGCAGATGGTTTGGCTATAAATAATGACAATTTCTGCATTTAAAAGTTTTGTATCAGGGTTTATATCAAATATGAATAAAACTGAAAGAAGATTTCAAAGGGGCAGCAAATTATTATAAGAAGTACAATCTACATTTGTTGTAATTAACTGCAAATGAGTGAACTGTAACAGAATAGAAAATGAGGTACTAACAAAAAAAAACCTAAATGAATCGTAAATTAGTCACATCACTTCAGATTATGCAAACAGTAAGAAAATACAGTCTAGCGGCACTGTGACCAGTAAGGAGATACAGTACAGTTAGAAAACTGCAAGTTTTATCCTTGATAAAGGACAGCTAGAAGGGACCAGTTCTGAATGCACTGAACATTTAAGGAGATATCAACTTTCATGGAGACATTTGTAATCTTCAGGGATACAACTAAAGTTGTGAGTGTGCATGCAGAAGAAAACATGCATGTGTGTGAATGAAAACAGCAGAGATGGTGAAATAAATGAAATTAAACAAAAACTCTAACAAATGCACATCTTTCAGAAAATAAAATGCACACAAATAAGAGTCCAGATTCAAAATCTGGTTGTGGGTTGGAGTAATGGTTAAGGTGGTTACCTCAAGACACAAAATACAGGGTTTGATTTTTGCCTTTGAGGGAAATGGCTAGGCTTAAAAAGGCCCACAAGGGCAGTGAGCCTATTACTTACCTACAAACCTAAAATGAAGAGGAGTAAGTGAAAAACAGCAAGCAAACAACACGAAGAGGTTGTTGATTTTTTTACTCTTAATACAAAGTTATTCATTTGGCTTGTCCTGTGTCAGAAAACTTGAAAAACCTGTGGAAAATTGCATTAAGTATGCAATAAAACATCTTTAACAGAATTATTGCTGAGGAATAGGTGGACAATTCTCATTACTTCAACAGAATTCACTGTTTATTCAGGAACTACAGAAGTAGGGTACACTACATTGACAAAACACTTATTTTTTTTTCCAAACTTAGGCCAATCTAAAATTGTACTCTATAAAATGAATGAAACTAAAGTTTATTTATTTATTTATTTTACATTTGTTGACCGGGCTAGTCTGGATATATGTCCATTTTCAGTAGAGGCCCTGGGAGAAAAGCTCCACATAAAACAGATAAACACAAAGAGCATTAAAAATTCAGTTACAGAACATTAAACTTCAGCTACAGATAGTTTGTCAGACTAAAACAATTGTTTAAGGTAATTTAGCATACTTGATGGAACAGAAAAATAGAACAAAATAAATCATGTAGTAAGTGTTTCATTTACACACAAATGCCTGATAATATACAAAGAAAACATGAAATATATATTTTTTCATGAAACACAATGATTGCAGTCCTATATCATTTTTAATTCAGTGTGGATATACTGTCTGAGGAAATAAATGTCTGTGTCTTCCTCTGTTATTTTAATATTAAACCCAGTGAATTAGAAGGTGTGTCAGCATTTTGTGTCAGTCCTAAACTGTCTCCCACATCTTTAAAAAGGCAGTGCCAAGTTGTTATACAGTACCTAAGTATATGGTTTTAGTCATTACTTTGACATGCCTTCTAGAATATTACTCACATGTAATATCAGCACTCATGGTTATTGAAAGTGTGTTACATTACTTTCTACATATGAATTTTAAACTGCATTGTAAGCCACCAGTTTTTTAATAAGTTCAGAAATAATGGCTACAATAAGCAAATACCTCTGCTAAGCGGGCGAACATTTGACCCTAAAGGTGTGATTTTATTAAACCATGGATAATTTTAGCCAGTCAGTGAATGTGTGCATGCATGGACGTGTGTTGTGTGGTCTGCTAAAATTCTGAAATGCATATGAAACATAGTTCTCAGCTTCTTGACTTCTGTGCATTGTCCTCCCACATAACAAAGTCAGTCCAAGACAGGTTGGACTGTCAGCAGCACAAATACCATGAAATGTTATCACTGATCCACAAAACACATAATTATGAAGTTTGCTGACAATTGTTTATTTAAAAAAATAACAAATGTAGCCCTATTTTTATATAAAATACTGTTATTTTTTCTGCTTAGTAATCAGCATGGGATCCACTGGTAAGAGAATATTTTAGCATGTTCTTCTGAAACCCACTCCCCAGCATTACTATTTACTCTGTCCCGACATGGCAACAGGATCTCTCTCTCTCTCTCTCTTTCACTCTCTCTCTCACTCTCTCTCTCTGCATCTCCAGTCATGTCTTATTGATTACTAGTAGAAAACCCCCATTATTCCCTTTCTATGCACAACTTCCGAGTAAAAGCTGTTTATGTCATACATACCTAGTGGCCACCACCAGGACAAGGCATGACATTTTGGCCATTAAGGCAACAGATTTGTAGGAAAAAGAAGAAACAGTATACATCTTCTACAAAATCTGATAATACATAACATTCTGTTTCACTACATTTGTGCGCAGCAGTTGTGTTGCTCTTTATTGACCACTGAAGATGTAAGTGTGAGTGGAAAAAAATGAAAGGAAATATTGTCTGCACTGTATCTGTTCCTGTAGTGATGAGTGAAGTAAAAATGAGTTATGCTTTACACTTTAGGTCATGCTGCTTTTGATATGTACTGAAATCACACCTCACCTGTTTATTTGTGACATGGACTCTACCTTCAGTATACATATTACACTACTGTTTAGACTGAATGGTAATGAATGGGTAAAATTGGAAAATGAAAGTAAGCTAGCAGACTGTACCAGCCGAATACCGATGAGAAGGAGCTGAAGTTCACTCTTGCCTGTCAGTTAGCACACTATTTGGAAACTGACATAACTTACGTCCACAAAGTGAAAATCAAATTATCAAAATGGCAGCAAAGCAAGTCATTCTCTTACACAGTACACTTATATATGGAATTAAGAAAATTCCAGACCTAAAAGGAAAAAAAAAATCATAACAGTTTTCTATTTAATGCTAACATCTGTATACTCCTTTAAGTGGTTATAAGAAACATGAAAACACAAAGTCAAAGAGCTGACATTCTACAATCGGCAGGTTGCTCAGAAAGCATTACACTGAACAGCTGGAGACCTGTAAGGCCACTAATATTATTATTTTGTCAGCTTTGACGATCCTCATGCTCTAAATGCAGGATTGTACAGAGCTGCTTTTTTTAAATGTGAGAGAAACTGCTTTGTTAAAAAGATTAAGAAGACCTTGGGCTGACTTTTTCTAATTGTGAAAATTTACCATAAACATTTTAACAGCTGTTAATTTATGAAGATTAGTAAATATTTCATATCTTCAGTTTCATGAACAAAAGCTCCAGAAAGCCACAAGTGGGTCAATTTACAAAGAACCAAGCTGGGACTTTGGTTTTCAAGTACTACTTCCATCTTTTCAATAAAGCCTCTAACATCCGTTTAACATATGGGAGCTCTCTAATTACAGGATGTGTGGGACTAATGTAGGCAGTGACATTATTAATTGTTAATGCAATACCTTTCTGACAAGTCAATATGGAAAAACATTAGTAATATGAATCAAAATCTGCAAACCAACGCTTCATAGCATACTCTCAGTACCTGCAGCTAAAAAATAAACCACATCTGAACTAGTTAAGTATATGACCTGCTGATTTCCTTCATCTGACTTATGGAAACAAACCAGTTGTATGCTAAAGGTGTAATTCGCACATTACCATTTATTTGCACTGTGGACTCCTTCAGTTTTAATTTTCTCCATTGTTTCCATTAATTTATGGCTGCAAATATGTGTGTGTGTGTGTGTGTGTGTGTGTGTGTGTGTGTGTGTGTGTGTGTGTGTGTGTGCACGTGTGTGTGTGTGTGTGTGTGTGTGTGTGTGTGTGTGTGTGTGTGTGTGTGTGTGTGTGTGTGTGTGTGTGTGTGTGATTGTGTCTGTCTGTCTGCTTGCCTGCATGATGATTAGGTCAAAATAAGTATTATTGGTATGATTCTGACTCATGGAACTGTCAGACAGCAAGTGTCCCTGCCTACTAAACACTTGCAATCCTCAAACAGCAAATCTATCTACACTGTTTTAATTCTGATGGGTAAATTATGTTCACATTTTAGATGTTTTTACTAAAACATTCATAGAATTTAATCAAGAAGTTTATTCATCCATCCATCCATCCATCCACAACCCCTTTTTCCCATTTTGCACATGGGGTTAAGGTGTCACTTTCAACAGTGACAAAACATCTGGAGCCAAGGTTTACACCGCTGCGTCGCTAGCCCTGCCATGGTAGTTCATCGGTACCACTCACTCGCACACACACTTGCACCTACAGCCAATTTAGAGTGTCCAATCTACCTACTGCACGTCTTTGGAATGTGGGAGGAAACAGGAGCACCCAGAGGAAACCGATTAATCAAGCAGTTTATGTCTGTTCATAAAACTATTTCCTGAATTCTTTTGCATTGTCACTAATATTTCATTATGCAAGCTAATGGAATGATGGTTTATTGGTTTTTGAGAAAAGAAAAATGTTTATAAACTACATGAGGATTCTCAGCCTAAAAGTGGCTCCTACATCCCCTTGGATGCCACCCTTAAATATAAGGTAGAACATGGGACAGGTAGAGAGCATCTCACATACAGAAAATGCAGAAGCATAGCTATCCTGTCACATAATCAGGGATCACACAAAAAGCAGAAGCCTCTTTTTGTCCTAAATTATTTAAATGTTGTGAGCTTTCCTTCACCACCATCTTCCAGTCCAGTGAATGCAGCACTCAGTATCAATAATTCATCTTGTTAGAAGTGACTACAGGAACCAACAGCAGGAGGCAGAAGCTATGCTCCATTTGTTAACCAGATCTAAAATACTTAATGATGTGCTATGAATCAATAAATAAACATGCGGAAGCAAACAATAAGGCTGCTTCCAGAAAGGCACTTAGAAAAAGAGGAAAAATCAGCAGTCAACATCACCTTTCTGCTAACCTTTATCCAATACAAAATAAAGTTAAAATCCCTCTATATTTTCAAAAGGTTAAGCAGAAAACAGGAACCATTTATTATATACAATTAAATAGAAAGGATTTTACTGCTGTATTTCTGACTGCTAAATTATGCATCTAAAACATTAGATATGGTTCCTTCAACGTTCAAGAAATTTGTGGCTTAATGACATTTTCAGATCTTTCTAGTTCATAATTAAATGAGAGCTGAAATGGGGCATAAACTTTATTGAATGGTATCTAGGGAATATTTCTAAATAATGCTTTTGGGGCATGCGTGACTTCACATGAAATAAATTCTTTTTTAACTTTGTTTGTCCCTCTTAACACGTGAACTTGGTAGACTCAAACCATTCTTCCTATCCTTTGAGACTGAGAGTAATAATGTTTTTCGTAGGACTTCATACGATGTAGCCATAATATGTTACATTTGCTGATATTGCATGCTCCATGAATGTGAAATGCATAGAATGTTTAATAAAATGTGCCATAGTACATCCTGTTTTGTTGTTTATATTAAAAAAGAGATATATGAGATTATCGGACAAGGCACTGCCCCTTACAAATACCAACAAACGAAAAGTGGCACTTTAAAGCAACAGCAGTTCAAAACATGATGGCAAAATGTATTTGTTAATCAGGATAGAGCTCTGATACATAGCAACTATTTGCACACTCAGACCAAAAGCACTGACTATTTAAGTGACTTGCTCGCAGTTACAAAGTAGGCAAAGGAATGATGAAGAATCAAACTTTGGAGTGCAGGAAGTATCTCATTAACAGCTTAAGCATCAGTTCTCTGTGCTAACTGCCAGACTTAGCAATTATAATTAGGCATTAACTGAATAATTTTCTCCATCAGGCCACTTTGACTGTAGTCAGCTAACTGGTCACCTCTTCATCCCCCATTTGAAGGTCCAGCTTACCCAATCCCTGATCAGAGGCTATTCCTGGGTGAGCAGATCAGCAAGGACGGCACCTAATTATCCTTACTCTGCCCTCTAATGTCCCACAGCAGTCTGGACAAGCAGGATTTCCTCAATACTGGCAAACGATGCATTAAAAACTCAGTGCAAGCATGAACCCTGGTTAATACAAAACCCAGCCATAACTGAAAGTCAGCATTGCAGTGGGCAGGTATGCCCCACCTCCAGAAAGGCCAGGATGGCACTGGCCACCCATTGCCACCCTTCAGAATGAACCTTGCCCCTACCCCAACTTTAATCCTACACACTACCTTATGAAAAATACTTCTCCTAACAATACCACTGCATAATACACTCAGACACGCTACCCACACACAACCACACATGCACACCACTAAAGCTATCCCATTACCTAGACCTTACTTTAATCCTAATCTGCAAACAAACTCCTATCACACATTCCTTAACAGCAAACATTTAATCTTCCTCTATTTGGCATAAAGAGCACTTGACAAATAGTGTTTTCAATCTAATTCCACACCTGAACACATGCGGACACTTGCTATCAGCAAGATTTCTATTCAGCACTAACAGACATCTTTCTTTGTCTCTCTCTCTTGCTGTAAATATATATATATATATATATATATATATATATATATATATATATATATATATATATATTTGGATGAACTTCTAAACATCGATGTACACAAATCTTGAACAGCTAATGAACGATCCCAAAAGATCTCTTTTTATTGCAGGGGGGAAGAGAACCCCTGTACCCTGCCTGCTAATTATATATACCAACTCTAATGTCTCTTTATAGTGGGGAAAGGAAAATTTCTCCTATCCCCACTGTACACAATCTTACATGTGCATAACACTGGCAGATGTGATCAAATGACTTTTGATCACTTCTGCTAGTGTTAAACACATTTGAGATTATGAATGTTCAGTTATACAGAGTGCTCCCATAAATATATATATATATATATATATATATATATATACACAAACACACACACACATACACACACACACACACACACACACACACACACACACACACACACACACACACACACATCAAACTTAAAAAAGTGCATGAACCTGGAAAGAGAAGGTGCGCAGTCACAAATTATAACAAAATACAAAAACAACCTGCACTCATATTATATTTAAGGCAATTTATTAACTTTAAGCCTTAAAATAAACAGCATAGCATCAATCCAAAAACAAACAGCAAACCGGTTTCACTCATTGGCGTCGTCAGTGCAAATCAGTCAAAACCCTTCCCAAAGCAAAGTGCATGCTTAAATACAAGTACACTTAAAGGGACATCACACCAAATACATACTAGCCAGAAAGCAAATACACAGTCAGACCTTTCTATTTATATAAAAACAATCTATTACTCCACTTTACATAAATATTCATATGCAATCATAAACATGTATATATATATATATATATATATATATATATATATATATATACAAATATAAATATAAATCATAATAACCAGGCCTGACCCTACTAAGCTTCCTAGATCAGACAAGATCAAGTGCATTCAGGGTTGTATGGCCATAGGAAATTTTGAAAAGTTTTTAAAAATATTAATTTCATTCAGGTTTATAAATAGCACTTAAATTAATAATACACATTTTTTCTTTCCTATCGAAAAGTTCATGTTTCAGTTCTGAAGACAAACTCCCATCAACAACAGAGTAAATACCAATAAAAACCAAATGTGCAGCCGCATGCTCTAACTTATGTTTAAATAAAGCACTTGTTTCACATCTACATTTCAAGTCACTTAAATGCAATGCTATATGCTGTTTCCATGGTCTTAAAGTCTTCCAATATAAAATGCTCCACAATGGTGGACTACCATATAAACAACCCATTCAGAAGAACATGTAATTAGATGTCTGATGGTATAAATTCAGGATGTGTTAACTGAAGTAAAAGATTTTGTTTTTGATACTACCTTACAATATACACAGTTACCACAATATGTACAACCCTGAATGAGTAGTAACATCAGAATTTGACATCTTCCTTTCTTATACCAAGATATATATTCACCAATGTTTTTACCATGTCTAAAACCAAACTGGCATGTATCTTCCAAACACTGATCAAAAATAGGATCCAATTTCATAAAATGCCAATATTTATTCAATACTCCTCTCATTTTAAAGGTATTAGTGCCCAATGTGGTTAAATCTCAACTTAGAATTATTAACATCTTTGCTACCATTATTAACCTGTGTGGGCAGACAAGGTCATAATAAACTTTCTCTAGAAATATTAGAAGCCAACCAAAGTGCCTGTTTAACCTCACATGCATCATAACCCCTATCAATAAATCTTTTATCCAATCTGTCAGCTTCTTGCTCATAGTTGTCCAACGAACTACAGCTGCAACATAACCTATGAAACTGAGCCTTAGGAATGTTATCAATAATATATTTCGGGAGACAACTAGTAGCTTCAAGCAAAAAAATTTTAGTAAACAGCTTACAATATAGAGAAGTCAGAACAGCACTGTCAATCGATTTTGTAACACTCACATCTAGAAAAAACACATTAAACAAATCAAATCTCCCCACAAACACTAAACCAAAAGGGTTACAATTCAAATAGCAGGCTCCACTGTACCAGTCCAAATAAACCAACAACCATCCATATACACATAGCCACATATCCATATATTGTTTATAAATGTTATTTTCACCATAAATCCAGCTCTCTTCCAAATAACCCCTAAATAAATCAGCATAAATAGGGGCGAAAGTAGCCCCCATTGCTGTACCTCTTAATTGTAAATATGGCATATTTTTGTACATGAATGCATTATATTCTAATACTAAACCCAAAAGCTACAACAAAACATGCACACACACACACACACACACACACACACACACACACACACACACACACACACATAATATATACACATACCCACAGCGACTGTATGTATATATGTATGTATATGTGTGTGTGTGTGTGTGTGTGTGTGTGTGTGTGTGTGTGTGTGTGTGTGTGTGTGTGTGTGTGTGTGTGTGTATATATATGATGAAGGTAGACAGGTAACAGCAATAAAGCACTCTACGGAGCCAATTCTGAAAGTTAAAATCATGTTGGGTTTACAAGTCAAAAAAACAGAAGAGAAGAAAAGTCTCCACTCTGTACCTAGGGAAGGGAACCAAAACAAGACACACAGTCCACATTCACTGTTAGCTCTGCTTTAATTTTCCACTTTGTGTCAATGCAGTTCAAAAGAATAAAACATTACTTAAAGGAAATTAACAGGATACACACAATAATTGTTTAGCAGTCTTTCCATTTTATAGACAGTAGCACACCAGGGCACTGTAGAAGCAGTTCTTTGCAGTCTCTCAATGGTAACAACAGACATCTTTGTTTAGGGTTGGATACTCTCTTTCTAGCATCTTAAGGATTAAACAACCAACAGGTTTCCTTACTGATGAAAAATCCCCCTCCGAGCTTCTGCAATTACAATTCTGTCAATTATCTGAGTACCTACTTCCAAAGAATCTAAAATAAAACTTAATGTATTACCACAATCCTGCTATTGTCCTGTTACCCTATTACACTCAAGGCAGGCTACTTCCAAGTAGTTACATAGGAAACCTGCCTCCTTTTGAACTAAGGTATACACAGTATTTCCCTTTAGCAACCTGTTCCCCTTCTACTAGAAATAAAGTGTTTATTTTTTTAGGGCTGACCTGGGAGCATTGGTTGTGTGACTGACTGATGTCTCATGTAACAGGCATATGGTGGCTGAGGGAATCAAACCCATAACTAATAGTTTAATCATGTACTGTAAAGTGATTTAGGAGAACTGAATTAAGGAAGTCCTTTAGGATTTTTAGTGGATGAATTGAATGCTTTGATTGTGTTTTAACAGAATTTACATGCCACAGCAGAGATTACTGGCACTTTCATGTACAGTAAGTTCAGCTTAAAACTCTGAAACTCAGTGAAGATGAACTGGTTAATGGGCTTTACTGTAACCTTTCTTTTTTTAAATCTGCTATATTCATCCAGGAGACAGAACTGCATTTGATTCATTTATTTAAGCTTGAATAGTCAAATGGTACAAAACAGCATATTTTATTTAGTAGCTTAAAGCAAGCCTAAAAGCATATTGCATCAAAATAACTGGTAAGAATCTTGAAAGGTTTCTATATTTATTTCTAATTTTGTGCAGCTGAACTAACTGCAAGTATAACCATGCAAAATATTAGACCAGAAAAAAGAATGCAAGAAAAGCAGGTTTACTAAGGGAATCATGTTTAGCAAGGGGTAGTGAATTTAAGCTTTCCTTTCACCTAATATTCTGCTTTGTTCTCCTAAAATGATCTATATTAAAATGCCACTTATAAAAAGTAAAAGTCAGAAGTACATCAGAAAATATAAATGATGTGTTTATTCAATTCATCCCAACGGAAAACCTTTACTAATATATAGTTCGGGTATGACTTTTAATAGTTCATACTATAGTAAAATTCATAATGAAATGACTGAAGAGTTACTGAAGGGGTGGTGGGCTCCAATTTAAACTGCAGCACACAATCATATGTTTGCATTTTTAAATCACCTGTAATATTTTATGAATCATAATGAAATATTAGCAGTGTTCTCATTGTAGGTGGCCAGTGTTTCTAGATGTAGAAACTCTAAGACCATGGTTGTCCCCAGTCCATATTTAGTTTGCACTTCAGGGGAAATATGTCAAATTATTCTGATTGTTATGTATACTTACTGTAGTAGCTTTATTTATATGGTAGAGAGGCATGAAGTCATTGTGAGAATAAGGTCAAAACTTTGGATCTGTTCTTTTTTACTGGAAGGAGAGTTAGACATATCTGGCTAAGTATTGGCAAACTTCATTTCAGTTCCATAGGTACCTGTTTAGAAAGAGGCAGTTGCAGGGTCAACTGTTAAAAACCTGTTTTTTTTTTACATGATACAAACTCTGACATGCAAGTACATTATGCATATATACTCTCAGCATTAAAATCTTACAGAATATTAGACTAATAACAATCAGGATCCTTTTGTTGTTTACTCTTTGCCTTTTTTGCATTTTCTTACATGCAGTTGAATGACTTCAGAAAGCAGAATGATTTTGATAAACTGGTAACCGCTATGCAAGAGTTTTTGCTTTCAACTATTTTTAATTAAGTGGCACCTGCTACATTATCGGGGAATATGAAACTATAATTTTTGTTTTATGACAATAATCTTGTAAAGCAAGCTAGTGCAGTGCTCTGTAAGTGTTCCATACAAGCTATTTCAGGGCAACTGTGGTTTGAAACAAATTATCTGATTGGTCACTTACAGCTGAGCAGCCATGTCATAGTAGCTATTCAGTTTTGCTGCATTATTTGGAATTTGTTGAGTCTGATGATTTACATGATCTCATGGAAGTCCCATGACCAGACTATTTGTCTGTATTTGTAGTGCAATGCACAGAACAAGAGAATAAATAAGTCTACCCAGGAAGCCTGGACAAGAAGGAAAAAGGAGGCTGTGTTAGGGAGAAGAAGAAGGAGTGAAAGGGGAAATGACTTTGTATACCCCATCTTGGTCAGGAATAACACCATAAATAGAGGAGATAGTGGGAGTGAAATGGAACTGCAACAGTGAACGCACCATATCACCTACTGTTATAGCAAGGTATTTGCACAAGTGCACTATGTTCTTCATGTATTTCAACACTGCAGTTGTGAGCAAAGCGAGGATTCCCATAGGTGCTCCCCCAGAGAAAATGGAAAATCAGCTATAGTGAAGAAGAAGACTGATGTAAATCCATTCCAAACCGTGAAAACCGAGTACAGACTGTAATGTTTATTAAATGTATAGACTAAGGAACAGGAACTATCTCTTAAAAAGTCCCCTATACCAACTTCCTATGGATGGCTGCAATGGAGGTTGTGCTCCTGGGAATGTGAGCCTCTGCCTTTTCACATAAACTCTATTTATGATATCTGTAGCAAAAGTCAAAGCAGAGGCTCCTGGGAATGTGAGCCTCTGCCTTTTCACATAAACTCTATTTATGATATCTGTAGAAAAAGTCAAAGCAGCTTGCCAGTCATTCAGAAGTAGTTTGTCAGAGAAACAGGTAAGCCAGCTTTCATTGTACCAAAGCATGAGATAGATGGTCAGATTATTTGGTTATCTTGGTTCTGTCTAGGCAAAATCTCAATTGTCTGTCTACATCCAAGGTATATAAAATCCTTTCTCCTTTGCTTTCAGGGTATGGAAGAAAGGAGGGAGGTTTTGTTTGACTGTTATTTTTCTTTACTACCTTTAACATGTAAGAGAGATTCAATCTCAGAGTTATTCTGTCTTTATGGAAAGATAAAAACAGGCTACTTTTACTTCAGAGTTGGATCTCAGAGATTCCCCTGGGAGGCATATTGGCTACACCTAGCATAATTTTCCAGGTGAAGAATCTGAGGTATGCACTATCAGATTGCTTAAACTGGGGCAACGTTATTTTTTTCTGAAACAAAGTTTAGGTCTGAAACTGGAGCTACTATCTTTCTTGATGGCTACTATCTTTCTTGATGGCTTAAGTTAGAAAATTCCCTTCTGACTAGAGATGGATTCATTAGCAGACAGGGGGGTTGGGAGGGGGAGGGTGGTGGTAAGGTGTTGCCTTTTACAAACACAAGGTGCAGGGTTTGAGTCTCACAAGGGATAATTGGCTAGGCTTAAAATGGCTCGCAAGGGCAGTTAGCTTAGTACTAACCTATGAACCTATGAACCTATGAACTGAGAATTGTACTTTAATTGATTCATAAATTAGACCAAAGGCAAATAACTCAGAAAGGTATTGTAGAACCAGGATCACCTGTGCTCCTTATGTGTCCTGGCTCTTCCTTTTCCATTTGACTTGATATGTTTTTCTAGTACTTGGGCAGCTTCGTCCATGATTTTTGGTTCATCCTCTGAATAAAGGTGCCCAAAGGGTTATGTGTTCAAATATTCTATAACATCAATCTGAGCATGATCAGGTGTGGTATATCATGGGCCACTTGATCTGCCACAACAGGTGAAAAAGCTAGGTAAACAGGAAAGATTTCTCCTTTACCACTTGCAGCAGAAGGAAGAACTAGTGTTGTCTTTGCAAGAATGGGGCAATTGAGATAATTTCTGGCTTCTCCTACCTTATCTACTGATTCAACCTAGGGAGTGAGGGTATTAGAGGAAAGGTGTAGAGAAATAGCCCTACAAAATGCAGTGAGAAGGAATCTACTGACCAGGCCTGTCTGTGTGGGGATCTGGAAAATAATTTATCAGTTCTCTGTTCTCTGGGAAAGCAAAACTTCAGTTTCTGGTACTCCCCATCCTGACTGCAAGATACAAAAATGTATTCATGTCTCCCATCTACACATTGGGATCTGCAGTTGTTCTGCTCAAACTATATTCCAGGAAACTTTCCATAGTGGGTAAATAGGAAGTTCTCATTGATGTCTGTGCTGTTTGAGCCTACATGGCTAGCACAGATAGAAGACAGGAGTGTGTGCCCCCTTTCTTTTTTTGTATACCACATTATCATATTATCTGTGATCACATACAGGACCCCTGGCTTCCATAATGGTTTGAAAGCCCTCAGAGCCTAAAAAAAACTGTCATCATCTTTTTTAGGTTGATATGCATCTTTAGCTCTGCCTGCCCTGAACAACTCGGTAGTCAGAAGGAATTTTTTTTGTGCCATAAGCTGCATCTGTGGTCAATGTCTGGGTGGGGTGCAGTTGTCTGAAAGACACCCCCTCCTTCCTGAATACTTGCATCACT
Source organism: Protopterus annectens (assembly GCF_019279795.1). Taxonomy (NCBI): domain Eukaryota; kingdom Metazoa; phylum Chordata; order Ceratodontiformes; family Protopteridae; genus Protopterus; species Protopterus annectens. Next base: position 64,317,084 of record NC_056731.1, read on the forward strand.
CACCACTCTAATAAATTCCTCATGCAGGAAAGAAGGACTTGGATGATACACTCTATAGAGACTTTTTTGTTCCCACATGTTCTTCAAGAAGTCCTCAAGTTTCCTCAACTGCAGTCTCATCAATGACCCATCAGTATGGTAGAAAACATTACCCTTAAGATCCTTAGGATCTGGTTGTGACATCCTAAAAAAGGACTTAAGGTTTCAACTCTCCAGTGAAGTAGGAATGTCCTGGACACTTTGGTGCCTGGTAGCACTCATAAGAATACAACAGTTTTGGCTTGGGTTAGATTCAGTTCTAGTAAGTTCAAACAGAAACTTAATTTTTGGAAGTGCTTAAGGATCTAGGCCAAGCCTTCTGCACTTCCTTGATGTTATGGAGTTGGATCAGACAATTGTCTAGGTAAGGGTACCATGGATGCTCTTGGTTATGCCAGGGAGCAATTACTGGATACATATTTGACTATGGTGGGTGCATGCCATTCAACTGTCCATATTTTTGCAAAATGTTTAGATTTTTGGCTCATATTTTGGCCTGTTCCTCTTATAATTTGTGTTTTTCTGGCAAATCACTGGGATGGTCTGAAGACTGAAGTCACTAAGTAATGGCATACATTTCAGTTTCAGACTTCACATCCTTCAGAAAATGTATGGTAAAATTTATCCTGTTATCTAGCAACTTTCTAAGTTTATAAGAGCAATATTTAAAATGTGTCCTTATTTTGGGGTCTTTCTCCTTCATTTTGTTGGGCTTTGTCCAGATTTCTTGCACTAGTAGGTTGAGAAGTATGGTTGGGTGTAGTAGTTAAACCAATGCTGGGGGTCAGACATTTTGTGAATTCTATGGGCTCGGAGGTTAAAACAAAGGAGAAGAAGGAACATTGATAGTACTAGTCCTTTGTCCAAATATTAAGCTAAAGACTGTGGTCTTTTTCTGGAGTGATATGAAGATAAGCATCTTTAAATGTATGGTCACCATCTAATCTTAGTCTAGAAGGAGGGTAGAAAGACTTGCAGGTTCCGTATTCAACATCTGAATCAGGGAATCGTGAGGATCATGTTTAGTTTTGAGAGATTTGAGATGAATATCCAGAATTCAACTTTCTCTTGGAACCAGGACTAGTTTTGAATTGACCACCCTGCCTGTCCAGGGCCAGTGTCTCTGAGATATGAGGCTTTGCTAACTGTTTCATACCTTTTGGGCCAGAGAGGGCTGTATTTTTGAAAGGAATGGAAACTGAAGTTTGAACCCTTTAGATACAAATTTTAGTACAAACTTATCTGATATTATATCTCACCAGTTTTGAAGAAAGAGGACCAAGCTAACACCTATTCTCCAAGTGGGAAGGGGGGATTTAAGGGCTGGTGTGGGGATTTTTCAGATGGGGAAGGGAGAAGACTAGTCTAGTCACAGCTGATCTTTGGTTGGAGTTGGTCCCTGGGAGTATCCCAGACCTTCTTCAGTCTTTCTGTTGCCATGTTTTCTTTGAAGGGCCTTTCTACATTTTGTCTGTTTCCCCATCCTTGTTTCTGGTAATACAGGCATTGCTTTGTGATATAATTTCTATTGTATTTGGGGATTGTACTTCAGTGACTTCATAGTTTTCCCTTTTACCTTTAGTCCTCCAAACTAGCATGTGATGGGATGAAAAACAACAACTTCTCCAATGGAGTATTGTGGAGTTTGCTCTTTAACATTCTAAGTATTGGGTCTCATCCAGGACTGTCTCTTAATGGTCATTATTTACAGTGGTGATCCCCAGCTTTTTTTACATTACTCTCAAACAGAAAATGGTATAGAACTGTCTGGTGATTTTTGCCTTCGCTGACTTATCACTTACTCCCCCACACTATTCCAAAAGGTCCTATATAAACTCAAGTCGATATTTGATTGCATGGGCCCATCAGTTCAGGGCTTTGAAGGTAAAGGCTGCCGCTGTGTATACATTTTTTCCAAAGTGGTCTATAAGGCTAATTTCTTGGTCCTTGGGAAGTATGCTCCACCACTGGATCAGTTTTGATCTCTTAGCTGTGCGCAGGGGAAACTGAATCTGGATTTGGCACTTCATTTGTATAAGAATATCTGAGGGTCTTGTACCCTATAAAAATGATGTGGCCTCTTTGCAGTGGGAGCTGTGGACTCACTCCAAAGATACTGCTTCAAAGGCATCTAGCAGGACTTCCTGCACTGGAGTTATAGCCACAGGCTTAGGGGTTCTAATCCCAGGAAGATGAGGTATGTCTTCTCACAAGAAGAAGCCTTTCTAGACTGCCATTTGAAGTGCTCTATCATGAATGACAGAGAATCCGTAAAAAAAAAATGCCCTCTAGAGGAGTCAATGCAGTGTGAGTTTCTGTGGGGAGAGAAATGAACTCATGCAAAGAAGCTTTGTCAGAGTCTGGCTATCTGAGCTGTATAAAGCTAAAAAATACTGAGCTAGCATGGACCATGCAGGGGAGGTCTGGTGGACAGAGTGAGTGGCAGGCCCACTTTGCAGCAGTTTCTGTTGTGCAGTTGGTACATTAACCTGGGCTGTAAGGACCTTTGCTTGGTTGGTGCAGCTACCTGTTAGGTTGCCTTAGGGCAGTATCAGTAGGCTGTGAGCTGAGGTCGCAGTTGTCCTCTTTAGCAAACAAGATGATGATGATACCACCCTAGCATTCCATAATTAATAAGTAGTGCTGCAAGCCTGACATTGAGAGGCTGACATCTGGTTAGATCAATAAACATGTGGCTTTCATAAGGGAAGACGTACTGGAGACCAATGGCATGGCCGCCCCATAAGGGACAGTGCCAGAGACCTTTACAAATATACACAATGAGGTCATGGACTGTAAAGGCATCTTCATGGTTGTGACACCTTAAGCCTACTGAGTTTTTGAGGACTGGCCGATTTTAGGCTCTTTCCTTCACCTTTTCAGAATGCTTTTGCCATTCAGCATAATATTACATCTATATAAATAAAAATGTAAATGTTCGTTTGTTCAAAATCATAAATCTCCGAAAGTTCTTCACCGATTGCTTTGAAATTATCACACAATGTTGCATTCGAATACACACGTTTTTATATACCTACTATTATATAGATGTCACACGTTGCATTCAAATACGCACATGTTTTTATATACCTATTTATGGATTCTATATATTTGTATACAAATATGCAATTTTATATGTTTTTGTTATAACTTTCTTACTTCTTTTTCAGTGCAATTGATCTGCTTTAGTTCATCCAAATAATGCCTCACAGAAGATCAAACTTAAGTCATCGTACTCGCGGAGCGGAAGCAGTGCGACGAGTAATTGCAAATCAAACTGAGGAAGAACAGGCATCAGCGAATGAGCGAAACAAACATGGAATGGCTCAAATACGTGCTGAGGAAGTGGCAGAGCGACGTGCAGCCAGACTTGAGGATGCATGGTTGTGAGCACGGCGATCGTGTTCTGCAGCTTCAGATCTGCTTCGTTCTCCTCGATCGACACCAGTGGACGAAATAAATGCTTGCCTGAAGTACTCTACTTTGTGGTGACACATAAAGACATTAAAATTAACTACAAATATGCGTGTCCAGCTGCAAAACGATCGATCACCTGAGATATTCTCACATCAATTGCTGGAAATTGGGAAAGGAAAGGTGCCGGTTGATCTGACCTTAGGACGAATTTCATTGCCTCATAACTTCTGCAATTTAGTGATGTCAAAAGAAGAATTGGTTGAAAAAGAATTTCCCAATATTCAAACCAATTATACGAATCATGATTGGCTGACTGAACAAGCTATTCTTGCGGCCAAGATCAAAGACGTCTGCGAACTTAACAATATTATTCAGTCTAACATTCAAAGTGAGTCGGTCACATACAAGTCCGTCGACACTGTTGTGGAAGCAGATGAAGCGGTTAATTTTCCAACCGAATTTTTGAATTCACTTGATCTGCCAGGGATGCCACCGCATGTGCTGCAATTGAAAATCGGCGTGCCAATTATCATGTTGCGAAATATTAACCAGCCAAAGCTTTGCAACGGCATGCGACTTGCAGTAAAAAAATTAATGAGCAATGTCATAGAAGCAACAATCTAGACAGGACCTTTCAAAGGTGAAGATGTCCTCATTCCTTGCATTCCTATGATTCCAACGGATATGCCATTTCAATTTAAGAGATTGCAATTCCCAATTCGATTGGCGTTTGCAATCACCATCAACAAAGCTCAGGGCCAATCTTTAGAATTGTGCGGTTTAGATCTACACATGGATTGCTTCTCACAAGGACAATTATATGTTGCGTGTTCTAGAGTCGGCAAACCAGATAATCTCTATATCTGCACAGTCAATGGAACAACAAAAAATACTGTATACCCACAAGCATTGTGAAATTAAACATATTAGAAGTGTGCACTTTCTTTTCTTTCTTTTCCATTTAACCAGACTGAGCCACAGCAACGCGTGGCCAGGTACAGCTAGTATATATATAAATATATTGTTAGATATTATGAATATAAGGCTGTAATTAATTCTGTTGTAAATATGCTGAAAGAAAAATCTTGCTTAAATGCAGAAACAGAGTTTAGTAATATGTAATCAGCAACCATACTAAATTACCATGGCTTGGAAAATAAGGAACCTGCTTAATGGACATTTTTCCCTTACAGACTTAAAAACAGGATGTATGCAAGAGCAAAAATGCAAAATCTGCTTTTAAAGAACACTGACATGTTTTTCTGCATATAAAAAGAATGGACACAATATGTTTCCTTAAATAACAGGACATGTTTATGACACTGTGACAATGTGTTTCCTCAAAACATGTTTTTCTGCTTGGACAACAGGACACTGTTATCAGCATTGGCAAAAGAACAGATGCTCTTATACAAAGATCCAAATAGAATACAGGATGTTCACACTGTCAGAAAAGCTGGTCTCTTACAAGACATTGTTAAACAAGGAAGCTTAAAAATAATATTATCAAGTCAGCAGTTTGCATCAGCATCTGCAACAATTAGTATTGTTTCTACAGGATGAGCAATTCTCCAAAATAGAATATCAAGAGGAAATGTATATGTTTATGCATGACTAAAAGTGTATATAAAGAGCTGTATGAATCCAGTTATGTTGAGGGTATGGTAGGGACACATTTGTCCTGAGGTAAATGTTATATCTCTCACATCATCCGCACTATATGAGAAGTAAAGTGGAACAGTACTTTAAGCTGCAACGTTAGTCCATTTGGTTTATTATAAAAAGTTATTTGTTACTGCTCTAAAGTTGATGCTGCAAAGTATATTCTCTCATCAGTGTATATTCTGCAAGTTTCTGTATGCAACAGACTGTGAATGCAAATATAACCAGACTTTGAATTTTAGCAGAATCCAGCCAGCAAGACTGAGTGTCTTAAGAAGACTTCAAATCCATCACAGCAAGCAGTAAGCATCAATATAATTTTTCATATATATATATATATATATATATATATATATATATATAATTTATAGGTATAATGTTGCCATATGTCATTTTGGTTGACAGCTGTTTAGTCGACAAAATTTGGTTGACTAAGCAGACTGTTGACAGGTGTACAAGACTGCAGAATTCTTGGGGTTGGGGAATATGGTCTTTCCACAATATTGTGTGATCTCACAATTAGCACATCTAATTAACAAGAGACTATGTGGCACAGCCCCACACATGGAGGGGGATGCAAGAGGGCTTGCCCCCTCTAAAAAACAATGGTTTACTTTAGTTTTTTTAACATTTACTTTTTGCATTCACTGAGGTTGTTGTTCAGCACATTTGTAGTAGCATGTGTGCATATATAAATACATATTTATATATTTATATATATAGATAGCTATAGATATAGATATATATATACATATATGGATCTACCTTATTTAATCAAAATCCCATATTAACGAATCCCAGTTTGTCGACACTCAAAACATTGAATCCATCATCATCGAACCAGTAGAACAATGAAGATCTACCCAGGGTAAGTAACCACTTACCCTCCCCCCAAAAAACCCAAACTGCACCATCCCTAACCCACTGAGATGAGGGGTTATGCCCTTTACACCCCACCAACTAAATATACCAACTCTGAGATTGCACTGCAGTTGGGAAAGGGGCAAAGTTCACCATCTCAAACAACAGGTTACTTAGTCTAGGAAGATCGTCATTGTTCTGCTGCTTTGATGAAGCAGGATTCAATATTTTGAGTGTTGACAAACTGGGATTTGATAATATGGGATTTCTACAAAGTCAGGTTGACCCATGTATGTATGTATATATATATATATATATATAGAGAGAGAGAGAGAGAGAGAAAGAGAGAGATACTGTGGTAGATATAAGAAGATAGTACTTGGTGGTTTAATAGTAAAAAAATGTATTTTAAGCTGCTAGGGGGTGAGACATTTCCCTGTAGTACATATTTTGGGGGACACATGGCTGAAGTGAAATTCTTTGACAAAGACATGGCTGTTACATTGTCACTGTGGACATAAGAAAAGAGGGGAATTATAGAACCGTTTGTGCAAAATCTTAAATCTCCGAAAGTTCTTCACCGATTGCTTTGAAATTTTCACACAAGTTGCATTCGAATACGCGCATGTTTTTATATACCTACAATTATATAGATGTCACACGTTGCATTCGAATATGCGCGTGTTTTTATATACCTACTATGGATTCTATATATTTGTATACAAATATGCAGTTTTGTATGTTTTTGTTATAACATTCTTACTTAATTTTCAGTGCAATCGATCTGCTTTAGTTCATCCAAATAATGCCTCGCAGAAGATCAAACTTAGGTTGTCGTACTCACGGAGTGGAAGCAGTGCGACGAGTAATTGCAAATCAAATTGAGGAAGAACGGGCATCAGTGAACGAGCGATACAGACATAGAATGGCTCAAATACGTGCCGAGGAAGCAGCAGAGCGATGTGCAGCCAGACTTGAGGATGCACGGTTGAGAGCATGGTGATCGCATTCTGCAGCTTCAGATCTGCTTCGTTCTCCTTGATCGACACCAGCGGACAAAATAAATGCTTGCCTGAAATACTCTACTTTGTGGCAACACATAAAGACGTTAAAATTAACTACAAATATGCATGTCCAGCTGCAAAACGATCGATCAGCTGAGATATGCTTACATCAATTGCTGGAAATTGGGAACGGAAAGGTGCCGGTTGATCTGACCTCAGGACGAATTTCATTGCCTCATAACTTCTACAATTTAGTGACATCAAAAGAAGAATTGGTTGAAAAAGTATTTCCCAATATTCAAACCAATTATAAGAATCATGATTGGCTGAATGAACGAGCTATTCTTGCGGCCAAGAACAAAGACGTCTACAAACATAACAATATTATTCAGTCTAACATTCAAAGCGAGGCAGTCACATACAAGTCCATCGACACTGTTGTGGAAGCAGATGAAGCAGTTAATTTTCCAACCGAATTTTTGAATTCACTTGATCTGCCAGGGATACCACCGCACGTACTGCAATTGAAAATCGGCGTGCCAATTATCATGTTGCGAAATATTAACCAGCCAAAGCTTTGCAACGGCATGCGACTTGCAGTAAAAAAATTAATGAGCAATGTCATAGAAGCAACAATCTTGACAGGACCTTTCAAAGGTGAAGATGTCCTCATTCCTCGCATTCCTATTATTCCAACGGATATGCCATTTCATTTTAAGAGATTGCAATTCCCAATTCGATTGGCATTTGCAATCACCATCAACAAAGCTCAGGGCCAATCTTTAGAATTGTGCGGTTTAGATCTACACATGGATTGCTTCTCACATGATCAATTATATGTTGTGTGTTCTAGAGTCGGCAAACCAGATAATCTCTATATCTGCACAGTCAATGGAACAACAAAAAATATTGTATACCCACAAGCATTGTGAAATTAAACATATTAGAAGTGTGCGCTTTTTATTTTATTTTATTTTATTTATTTTATTTTATTTTATTTTATTTATTATTATGGATTCACAAGCTTTACAATGGTTCAACTCATACTTGACTAATAGAAAACAAGCTGTCCTCTGGGACAGCCATCTATCATCTCAACTCCCAGTTACTATTGGCGTTCCACAAGGATCCATCCTAGGTCCCCTACTTTTCTCAATTTTCATAAATAACCTACCCACTTCCCTCCCCACATCCACTTGTATACAGTATGCAGATGATTCCACTCTCATCTGCTCTGCTTCTTCCCCAGCAGAACTCCACTCTGCTACCCAACTGGTCTTCACTGCAGCAGAAAAATGGTTTCAACACATCTGTCTCCTCCTAAATCCCAAAAAAACAAAACTACTACTTTTCACCCCAACCTTTAAATCCACCCCAATTACTTTTTCCATTGCATCCTGTAATGGCACTATCATCAAACCTGACTATTGCACCAAACTGCTAGGTGTCACCATAGATAATCAGCTAAATTTTGACTATCACATTGATTTAACTATCAAGACAGTCAATAAAAAGATTGGAGCCTTGTACAGACTTAAGCCCTTTCTTACGGCTACTTCAGTGGCTCTAGCCCAAACTCACCTTATTTCTACATTACTGTATGCCTCTCCTTCCTTTATCAACATATCTAAAGCTAATCTGAAGAAACTAAATAATGCCTACCACAGTATAGCCAGATTTGCCACTGGCTCTCCATTCCAAACTCATCACTGTCATAACTTAAAGAAACTAAACTGGCTTGAACTCCCAAACCTAATACTCCTACAACAACTGATCATCACTTTTAAAATTCTACATTACCCCTCCAACACACCCATACTAAACAAAATCATCACTCCTTATAAAAATCTCACTACACTTAGATCAGCCAACAAGCTTCTAGTTACCACATTGAAATCTCATAATAAATCAGGGGATTCCCTATTTGCAAACACTATCGGTTCTTACTGGAATAAACTCCCAGCAGAGCTGACCTCCCTAGCCTCATGTCAACTTTTCAAAAGACAAATGAAAACTCACCTACTAATTCATTGGCTATGTCCATGCTCCAATCCCGACTGAACTCAACAACCTTATTACTCACTCTACTCTGCTCCTGAGTACTCTTGCTCCCCTGTACTTACTTTCACTGACTTCCACAGCCCCCTTTTCCGTACCATCACTCTTTTTCAAATTTCTGTATGCATCCCCCTCTGACCTTCTGTTTTTTTTTTTTCTGTCTCTTGCTTATTTTAGCTGAGCTCCTATTATACTGCTACCTTTACATTTCATCACTATCTTTACCTCCTCCTCTCCTTCTCCAACTGGCTATTTCCTTGACCTACTTAGTCCATAATACTTGTACCTAACAATTACTGTACTTTTTCCTCTTTCTATTTACTTTTTTTTCTCCCTTTTCCTTAACAATAACTACATTTACTTACCTGCTTCTCTAGCAACCTGCATATTTAACACTGTATAATATTTAGTTTAGCCAATACCTGTTTTTGTTGTCACGACCAGTTACTACTGATGCTTTTTTAACTTTATTTTGTATTTTCTAAGACTGGAGCTTATTCTCCTCAGCCCCTTGTCTGAACTTTGTTTGTCATTTACTTAGACTAGTCCATGAAAACCTTATATGTAATTGTATTTTTACCGGAGTACATTATGCTATTTGTTTGTCTTATTTAATTACTTCCTAATCCGTAGTGTCTTAGTCTGATAGTGGAGCTTTTCTCCTCGGGCCTCTGCTGAAAATGGACATGTATCCAGCCAGACTAGCCCGGTTAACAAATGTAAAATAAAATAAAAATAAATAAATAAAAAAAATAATCCCTATGGAGAATCTGCTTCCCACCTGTTTTCTTTTACTGAAGAAGACATACCACATAGACCTCTGTACGTTAGAATGTCAGCCACAGTATACAAACAGAAAGAACTTATCAGTTCTAAGAAAATTCCAAGAACATGTCTCCAGCAAGGTGCTGCTCTACTCAATATACTGTGTCTTTTGGCCTAGTCCAGTGCTGAACTGACTAATGTTCTTTTCTCAGAACAATAGATACATACTCCCATAGCAAGAAAGAACTAAATATGGCATGGATAGATGCCACTTTTATTCTGGGATGTGACAATGTCCACCAGAAGGTGATATCAGCCTAGCATGAGTAGAAATATGCTTAGGCCTGAGAAGTCAGGCTGGATGTTGGGCTCAGCCTGTGGCAGACCTCCCCTACAGCAGTGAAATATATGAAGAATATCCATGAAAATAAATGCAGAATCCTCACGTGGGATTCTAACAACCTAAATAGTGATTGGTCAGACCAGTAAGAATCAAATACATATGCCCAAATATTAACTAACTGTGTTAGTCAAAACAATTTCAAACAAAGGGTGCAGTCCAATTTGGGATAGCAACAGTTTAGCTATCATGTTGACAAACCCAGGAACATACTACTACTTAGTCATAGTTTATAATTTATAATTATGAGAGATGATGATGCCACCATCTTTAACCTAAAAATGAGACCAAAAATCAGTCAGAAACAATCTGACCCTCCTAGACATTACTGATGTGACTATCTTCTTCTTCTTCTGGCTTCTCCCGGTTAGGGGTCGCCACAGCAGAACTTCGGTCTGCTAATGACTGGCAGTAGATTTTTACGGTGCCGAGGTGCCAGCTCGACGCCCAACCTTCAATTATACTGGAATAAATTAAATGCTTATGAAAACAGACTGGTATACTGTCTGTAGTGACACAAGTAAGATTGTATTGTATGATGCACCATGATTACACTAAAAAAAATGGCAAAATTATGTCCTGCTTCAATGCTACTCTAGTGCGAGACACAACCTTAATAATTCTTGGAGGGTTTTTTAACAACTGATAAGCACCTCTTTGTGCTGTTAACATTCAGTCTGCACTAAAACAGACAGGGCTGACCAGTAAACAGCAGCAGGACATGAAATGACTTTGTTTCAACTCTCGTTTCTGCCTGCTGTCTCCTAAAGTACACACAGCATTTTGAATTAAACTGCTTCTCTTAGGCATTCAATTAGACAGGGAATACATTGGGATGTCACCCACTCCCCTGTTACTTTACTGTCTTTCAAGGCCATCAAAGCATAGCATGTTTTTTTTTTCTTACCTTTTATTAATAGTACATGGAACAGATAAATCTGTAGGCACTACAAGAATTATGATCGGATCTCCAACTGCAATGCACTATTATGTGTTCTTCATATGGATTCCAAGATTTACCTCTTGAGTTTCACTGTCAAGCTGAATTTGTTGACATATGTGTCTCTAACACATAATATATATGTTACAATCAGAGACTCAATCATAGTCCTCAATGTTATGGATATTGTCAGAGAGTTCATGAACACATACCAGAAAAACACAAATTTGCAGGTGCAGTCAAAAAGCCAAAAAATATATATATGTTGATGGAATCATAAATTTAATGAGACTTTTAACAACAAAAAAGAGATTCTACTTTCATAAAAACTTACTTTTCTTTTCCTTCCATATCTAACCATGAACTCAGCTCAATAACAACATTTGAATGCAATAATATGGTACTCTGATTACATCAATGTATGTGAAAACTGTAACTGTATTATGTTATCAATAAACATTGACCTATGGTACAAAACCATAGCTAGCTTATCTAGCTCCCAAAGTATTTCCCTGATCTGCTGCCCCCTTACCTTTAAGAGTAATAAATAAAAAAAAAATAATAAAATACCTTACACAACTTCTGTTGTGATTATAAATAGTGTCAGCATGACTCCAGGCAAAGCCACAAAGGAGCTTAGAAAAAATTACACTGGTAACCTACTTCTTCTGGATATGGAACAGTATGGGTTTGCTAAGAGGAGATGTTGAGTTTTGAATCTTGTGGTATTCTTTGAAATGGTAGCAGCAGCACTTAATGAAGGGCTTACAGCACATGCTATTTATTGTGACCTTACCTGAAAGCATTAAATGACAATCCATATGTAACTCAATGGGTATAATACTAGTTAAGCAACAGGACACATGGCAGTGTAAAGGAATTACCTGACCATTCCAATGGGGTTTTCGGAGGTGTCTTACAGCACTTATTTTTGGACTATTCTTCTCAGATATAAAAATTAGGAAGATGGCCTCCAAATAGCCAGTTATGTTCATGACTGGAAACTGGCTAACATAATTACTTCACTAAGAATGCTGAAGTCCTCCAATATTCCCTACAAAAAATATGCACCTGACACAGCAGTAATGACTTCACCTTTAATGTAGGTATCTGTAGCATTGTAAGACTTAGTAAAAGAGATAGGAATTATGAATGCAAAACACATGACCACTATCTCCAGTATAACAGTTCATTCCCCTTCACTTTGTGACCTCTGCCCCATCTCCTGGTCCATCTCCTGTCCATCCCCTAAGCCTCCCCAAACAAATTTCCTTCAGATCCAAATCTAATAGGAACATCGCCAGTGTTCAATCTTGTCTCTCACCTCAAGATTGGACCTCACTACTTAGCTTCACAAATCCCAAGCATGATGATGAACTCCTCACTAAACTCTTAACACATCTACAACAAGCAGACTTTCCCATAATTATCATATTATGTAAATCCAAATCCAAACAATAGTTAACCTATCAACTCAAAGTGTTTCTCAAACTATGATAATTGTCCTGTCATACCTGGAAAGCTAACACTTCACCTAAAAACAGAGATCACAATCTTTCTACAAAAAGCCATTAAAAGACACACAATTTAATCCACATTACTCCTATAAAACTCAGTCAAATTCAGCCTCAGAAATTCTGGGTCATTACTTTACTGGCTGGAGCCTTTCTAGAAATACCCAGACCGCTGCCCAACTTCCTCCAAGCTCCCTGGCACAGTAAACTCCGGCCATGATTCATCTACCAATGCAAGATGTCATCAAGAAACCCCTACAATGCATCTGTAATCTCTGTCTCTCTACTAACATCATGCCCTATATCTGAAAAAATGTACTTGTCAAACCCCTTTCCAAATGAAAAAAAAATCTACACTCCCACTTTTTCTCCATCTTCATCTTATGAAACCTGTATAAGATCCTTGAAAACATGATCTACCTTGAACTCACTGAGATTTATATCAGCAAATACTCTCTTCTCAATTACAAACAGCACATATTTTAGTCAGAATGAAGCATCTCCACCACCCTCCAGTCACTCACTAACAGTATTCTTATGATTGTGGACATGGAATGTTATCCAGAACCATCTTCATAGACCTTGCTAGGGATTTTTTCTTGGCAAATCGCACCGCACTCTTACACCATCTCATAAAACCAGGCATTAGTGCAGATGCCATAACCTGGTTCCACAACTGTCTGTCACATTGGCGTTACTCAGTCAAATATAAATCTACAATCCCCAGCTCTTACTCTCTTTCCAAAAGTGCCCTTCAATCCTCCATTCTCACCCCTCTGCTTTTCTCAATCTATATTAACAAACTTTGTCTAGATCTTCCTCATTTTGGTCTACTGCTATAAGAAGATGACATGGTTCTTGGCCATTCTAACATTCCCTCTCATCCCTACAACAGGACTTACAATCAGATTTCCATAGCCTTTCCCGATGGATTGAGGAGAAATACCTTACATTCGGCTCATCAAAAACAAAACAAAAACAAATTTGAACAAAAAGAAACTGATAATATCCTCACATCTGATAGCAATTTATGACCACAACAAGTTTCCTCTTTTAAGTATCATGTTTCTGAGTAGATCCATCTCTCATCTTCAATTTGCGCTTGAATAACACATGTAAAATGATTGACATCATCCTTTTCTGGACAGAAAAATAGTTCCTGTTCCCTCCTACTCATTTATACATGGTATCCTTCTCTCTCAACTTGAATACAACCTGCTTCTTTTGCACGTCTCCACTAAAAACTTCTCTGTCTTCCTTTCCCTAACTAATAAGAACTGTCCCTCCCCTTACAACCTTAGATATTTTAGTCACTCTGGCCCTCTGATGTAACCCCCCCCCCCCAATCCAAATTGCTGACCTCTTAACTATTGTGGGTGTCTCTCTTTCCAGAAATTAAAAACACTTCCTCCTTTCCCCTAATTCAAAGGTCTGTTAAAATCACATATAAAGAACCTTGCAAAATGCAACTGCAATCCTTTTGGACACATAATCTAGTCTTTCATTCCTCCTTCCTTCACTCCTTCTCCATTGTTTTTTGACAAATACTCAGTGTATGTTTCTTCCTTCATTTCACCTACATGGACGAGTATCAAATTGATACTATATTTAATTCTCTTTTTGTTTCATATTCATTTTACCTTATTGCACATACCCCATTTGTGTAATCATCTAACACTGTTTATATGCTAACCCCAGGCTCAGATCAATATTGGTCAGAACTGATTAGAGTTCTACCCCAGTAAACAAATTCAAATAAATAAAATAAAAATAAACTCAAACAGCTAAATCTTAAAAATGTCAACATCATCTAGGGGCAATGGCAGACAAATTAAAGTTCAATAAGTGTGTATTTAACAAAGTCAAAATCAAGAAAATATTTTGTAGCCATCTAGTTCTAAATGGCATGCCACAACTCACTGTATCAATTTATATTTAACTGATCCAAACTGTTATTGAATACTATGTTGCGATTTGTATCCTTTGAACAACCTACCTGAAGTAACTTGAGAAGGTGCAATTGATTCCTTACTACAAAAAACAAAAAATGGGCCTGAAAGATTTAAACTACTCAGAAAGGCTTCATCCATTGTCAGTGTATTATTTTTGTTAAAACTAACATAGATGTGGTCCCTGCCTGGTCTTTTAAGCAATGTCTGATCCAATCTTGTCTGAAAATCAACTCTTAGAACATACTACAGCTTTAGATTGGAGAGTCTTCTACTAAACATAAATGTCAATGAGTGAGTAATGTAACAGATATTTTATAAAGTGCCTTTAAAAATTATGGAACAACTTTTCATTAGAAATTAATAATTAACTTCCTTGAAAAGAATATCTATCTATTAATCAATCTATCTATCATTCTATCTAATTATGAGTGCGTTTGTCTGAGTGTGTGTGTGTGCAAGTGTGTGTGTGTGTGTGTGTGTGTGCGTGTGCGTGCGTGTGTGTGTGTGTGTGTGTGTGTGTGTGTGTGTGTGTGTGTGTGTGTGTGTGTGTGTGTGTGTGTGTGTGTGTGTGTATGTGTGTGTCTATGCTCGCATAGATGGTTATAGGTGAAATACAATATCACAAGTTTATGGCAATCGAGAATCTTCAGGACTACTAGGTTATAAACTTGACAATGAAAATTTCTAACCAATGAATATTTTCAGTGCATTTGTATTTTTTTATTTATTTCTTAACAGAGTAGTGAAATGCTCTTTCTTATGCCTTTTTTAGGCAAGACTCTGATCTTATGGAAACAGTAATTTGTGTAGTGCTAGTCTCTCTCAAAGGAGCTGTACGATATCCTTTCATTTTTTGAGTAAGTTGATAATAACAGTAAATTGTTGTGGAACAGCTGATAAAAGTGCTACTTTTTTGCATAATGCCCTTCTGTAATAAATAGGTGAGAGATTAAGACTGAATCATCATCATCAACCCCCTTTTTTCCCATTTTCTACATGGGGTCAGGGAATTGTGTTAACTTTTGCCATCTCTCTCGATTGAATGTCACTCTCCTGCCATCTTTGACACTCATGCCTAATTGTCGCAGATCTTCTTTCACACAATCCATCCACCTCTTTGCTGGACATCCTTGTTTCCTCTTACCTTCTTCCTGTCTGTCCCAAATCTTTTTCACCAGATTGTCTTCTGCATTTCTGCACATGTGCCCAAACCACCTTAATCTGTTCTCTTTGATCTTTCCTGCAATTGGAGCTACTATGGCTTCTGCTCTTATGTCCTCATTTCTTCATCTGTCCTACAGTGTGCATCCTACCACCCATCTCAGGCACTTCATTTCCATCACCTCTAACTTCCACATCTACTCTGCCTTTACTGTCCAGGTTTCTGTACCATACAGTAGTACTGGCTGCACCACTGTTTTGTACACCTTATTTTTCAGCTGCTTTGGCATTCTTCTGTCATACACTACCCTGACACTCTGTGCCAGTTGGCTGCAGCCTCTGATTCTAGGTTTTTCCTCTTTAGTCGTACTTCCGTTCTTCTCAACCACCTCTTTCAGACACTTGACGCTGTTAATCTGTTTCACTGTCTTCCCTTCTACCTCATCTCTCAGCTTTTTCTGAGTTTCCCAATTTGCTGCCATTACAACTGTCTTATCTGTACTCAGTTTCATCCCATGTGTCTTCAGTTTTGCATTCCATTCCCCTATCCTTTGCTGGAGCTCTTGCTCAGAGTCTGCCCATAATGCAACATCATCTGCAAACAGCAACTTTTTTATCTGTCCCCTCTGACCTGTTTGCTGATGTAGTCCATCACCAGTATGAACAGCAGTGGCATCAGAGCTGAACCCTGATGTACACCTACTCCCACCAGGAACCCCTTTGTGAGACTGAACATTGTTCATACTTGAGATGTTAGGTCCTTGTACATAGCCTAAACTAATTCTACCAATGTTTCTGGAACTTTGAACCACTGCAATACTGCCCAAATCAGCTTTCTTTGGACATTGTCATATGCTTTTCCAAGTCTAGGTATACCCAGTTGGACTCCTTCCTCATCTCTAGCTTCTTCTCAACTATCTGTCTCACTGCAAACATTGGATCTGCTGTGCTGCATCCTGATCTGAATCTGAGCTGCTCATCTACCATCTTACTTTCTACTACTGTGTTTATCTGTTTATCAGTCACTCTTTCATGTAATAGTTTGTTACCTCTGTACTGCCTACAGTTGTAGATGTCCCCTTTGTTCTTGTACACTAGCATGAGTATGCTTATTCTTCACTCATCTGGACTATGCCTTTCTCTCCACACTGCTATGAGTACCCTCAGGAGCCATATCTCTCCTATCTCACCTCATCTGAGCCTGCTGCTTTCCCTGACTTCATATTCCTTTGTGCTGTTCTTACTTCTTCTAATGTGGGCTCCTCCTCTTCTCTCATTGTAGGCTGTGTCTGAGGCAGTACAGCTTCTGTGGGGTTTTCTTCATTTAGAAGCTTCTGAAAATACTCTTTCCATCTGCCTTTGATGACCTGTGGCATGTTGAGCAGGTTGTTGCTGGCATCTCTTGTGAGGTTGTGTCTGACTATCTTCTTTATCTTTCTGTCTTTGCCTTGCAACCTGATATAGTTTCTTTGTGCCCCTTACTGAGTCACTTTCCAGAAGCTGGTACAGTGCCTCCAATGACCTATTCTTTGCTATTGCAACTTCTTTCTCAGCTTCTTTGTTAGCCAAACAGTATTCCTTCAGAGACTAGTCTGTCTTTTCTATATCCCAGTTTTACATGCACTCCTTCCTTTTTGATGACTTCCTGGACTTCTGCATTCCACCACCAGCTTTCTTTATGTACCTTATTTCCACTCCTGGCTCAGCCACATATCTTTTCTGTAGTCCTCACACATGCTGTTTTGAGGTTCCACCTATTTCCTCCTCTTCTTTGGATGCTAGAGCCCTGAGTAACTCTTTGAACTGTTGTACTTTCTCTCCAGTCAACTTCCAGGTCTTCAGATTGGTCTCTGTTGATCTTAGAGCCTTCTCTGACCACTGCTTACAGCTGATTGTAGCAATTAGTGGTTTATGCTGTGGGCTGACTGTGTCACTGGAAATGACTTTGCAATCACTGATTCTACCCCAGTGGCCTTTCCTTACTAAGGAGAATTCCACCTGAGCTGTATGTTGGCCACACTTATATGTCATCTTCTGATTGTCTCTTTTGCTGATCCATGTGTTGGCTGCTATCAAGCCATTTGCCAGACAGAAGCCTAGAATAGCCTCTCCTTCTTTATCCCTGTTGCCCCACCCATGTGGACGCAGGCAGTCCTCGTATCCTGTTCTGTCTGTCCCAATATGCGCATTCACGTCACCCATTATCAACACCAATTCATGTTGTCCTGCTTTATCTAGTAGGTCCTGCAACTGCTGCCTGAATGCACTCTTTTCCTCACTATCACAATCCTGTTGTGGGGGATAAACTGAGATTATAAATACTTCTCTAGCAATACTGGCCTTCCATCTTGTCTCATGGATAAATAGGATGTCCAGCATCCTCTGTACCATCATGTTACCCACTTCCAAGCTCTGTTCTATCAGTGAACCTATACTGAGTGTAGCCATTCTTAGTTCATGTTTGGCAGGTTATTTTGTTGTACGTCTAGCTTTCACTCAACAGAGCTATCCCAGGTAACCCAGGCTGGGCAACTGAGCACCAGCAAGCCAGTAGTTAATAGACCCAGGGCTGCTGAGCTTTATGGCAGGCACACACTGGCCAATAGGGGCACATACATCCCTCCCATCATTAGCATGGGTCCCTCACATAGGTTGGAATAGGCTGTGTCCTCAACCCACGTATCACCAGTAACTACCCATGCCCATTTTGGCCACATTAGTCAACATGACCAAATCATCTTGAGCCATATTTTACACCATTGAGTGGCTAGCTCTGCCACTGTGCACAGTCTGTGATCTGTGTTCTCCTATCTTAAGGATACTGCACACCAAGGTAGATGTCCAGAGTGTTTGGTCTATACAACTCTTCCCCCTATAGAGCACCATGTAGAGTCTGTGCTGCTGCTCACAGCTCCATTAATTAGTAAGTTTGAGATGGAAACACATATTTTTTGGAGGTGGGAGGAACCTACAGAGACACAGGGTGAACATCCAAACTCCAAACAGGCATTGGTTGGAGGTTAAGATCATACTCTGTACCTTGTGCTTGGAAGGCAAAGACCTTAGTCATTATGCCATTAAGACTGAATGTTACCTGTAAAATAACAATTATAAAAATATGTCGATAATACTATTATAAAAAATAAATGGCATAGGAATGAAGATCTAATGCTGCCAGAAACACGTGAAATCAACTGAAATAAGTTACTTCATGTTCTACAGTCAGACTATTTGCCAGCTTGCACTATCTCATCATGTGCTGCCCTAAATTTGGCAAAACATTTTTCATTCAGTCATTCTACAATTACTTGCTATATCCAATTTAGGGTGGGGATGGCAGAGAAGCTGAGCCTACCTGAATCTCAGTGGGCATAAGACAGAGAAACTAATCCTGGATGGGATGCCAGGCAATTGCAGGACAAGCAGAGACACACACACACACACACACACACACACACACACACACACACACACACACACACAGTAATGCATACATATTGCATGTATGCACAGGGTCTATATTATAACATCGAAGTCTTAAAACTTGGAATGTTATAATATCGACCCCAATTCAGTGAATGCTTGAAATAGCGAAGCTGCAGAACACCGAATACTTTCCTAAGGAAAGTATTCGGTGGGTCGTTTCTGCGGCTTCGCTATTTCCTCGACTGTGGTGCGAAGGTGATGGACCAGGTTTAGGTAACTGTGTGAATGGACCGAGGTAAGGTGAGCATACCTCTCAACTGTACACATTTTCAGAGAATGTCTAGATTTTCATCTCATATCTTTGGTCTGGTTTTCATAAAATTGTGTTTTTCTGGCAAATTAGTGGCACATCATTAAAGACTTAAGTTAGAAAATAGTGACAGACATTTGAGTTTCAGACTTCATACCCTTCAGAAAATTCATGCTAATGCAAAACCCGTTATTCTATCAACTTTCTAAGTCTGTAAGAGCAATATTTAAGAAATACCAAAATCCAGAGCAGAGGAGAAAAGTGAACCAGTTCAACAGTAACTCACTGACAATTTTATTCAAAATAACAGACGAAAAACATGTAAAATCAAGCGCTTTCGCCTGGATCAGTACCTGGCTTTTTCAAGATAAATTTGCACTTAAAAAATCACAAATTTATATACTGCAAGTAGTAAAATCACATGATCAAATGTGTTAGCTTAATTGGTAGGCAAATAAATTATTAAACCAATGCAAACAGAACCACTAAGCCATGCTTTTGAATGAATTGTAAGCCATGTCATAATGAAAACACTTCTATAAAACAACAACATGTTAAAAAACATTAAAAAACATTAACAAACATTAAAAAACATTAATGCATCATCAGTCAATCCTAAAAATCTTTTGTTAGAATGGGCAAATGAATAACTAGAACCTATAAAACCACAATGTATGTGTTCAGTACACTTTGCACAAAAAATGCCTACAAAAAGTGATAAAATTTATTGGTTAATAAATAAATAAATAAATAAATAAAATAAAATAAAACTGTCTGTTGTGTAAAATAAACTCAGCCATAAAAACTGTAGTTTTGTAATTTATAATTTATAATTTGGCCCTTCTTAATTTTAGGACACTGGCAATGCTGACACTGTCATTCAAGCCTGGGGGGTTTAGTGGCATTCAATTTGAGTTACCACAACAGCTCCTTATACTCAAGCCGAGCCTCCCAGTCCCCTCCTCTACTGTCCTGCAGTACTTGTTCTAAAACCATAAATCTCAACTGCATGTTAGGGCATGTGCCAAGATGTTTATAAAAAGCATTAGTGTCCTTCTTTTTAGAAATTTCATATAAATGCTCGTAAATCCTTCTTCTAAGGGTTCTCTCAGTTTTACCCACATAAAAACTACAGCATTGTATGCAAAAACCCAAATACACAACACCCTTCACCCCACAGTTATAGTAATAGTCAGCCCTAAATTTAAACCTTCTTGATGGGATGAATAGTACACTGTCGTTTACCACATAGGTGCACTGCTTGCATGCTCCACAACTATAGGTCCCAAGTTTGGGGCAAGTTCGCTTATTTAAGAATATTTAAGAATTGTCCCTCTTTTATATCTGGCTTTGTCCAGATTTCTTGCTCTAAGAGGTTGAGAGATATGAAGGTGAGTGTGTGATAGTTAGGGACCTTAGGGATAGGGAGCGGGTAAGGTGAGTGTGTGATAGTTATTGACCTTAGGGTTAGGGAACGGATAAGGTGAGTATGCGATAGTTAGGGACCTTAGGGTTAGGGAGTGGGTAAGGTGAGTGTGTGATAGTTAGGGACCTTAGGGTTAGGGAGCGGGTAAGGTGAGTGTGCGATAGTTAAGGACCTTAGGGTTAGGGAGCAGGTAAAGTGAGTGTGCGTTAGTTAGGGACCTTAGGGTTAGGGTTGGATTAAGGTAAGTGGATAGCTAGTAGTGTATGTACGGTTTAGTGTAGGGTTCTTTGAAGTGTGTATGTGTGGATTATGTATTTTGGTGTGTCTGTGCTGTGTGTGTGTATTCTCGGAACAGCAAATTTTTTCCCTTGTAAAAAATTCCCTGTTCTGAGCATTCGAGTATATCACATTTTGAGATTCCAAGGTCGAGCTTATGGTGTTCGACATTTTGGAATTTCGATAATGTGATATAGACCCGTATGCATACATATTGGTAATTTGGAGAATCACTAGTTCACTAAGGGCATGTTTTTGAGATGTGACAAGAAACTTGTTTACCCAGCAAATACTTACATGGACTCAGGAAGTACATACAGCCTCCACAAAAAGGCAGCCCATCCAAGAACTGAACTGAAGAATGAAGTACTATGAGGCAGTGATGCAAATCATTGTGCTAATGTGTAATCCTTCTGATTTTTCCTTCTCTTTGTAATTTGCCATGAATAATGACCTTTATGCATTATAAGTGAATTATGCAGTCAGCCACAATACTCTGATCAGTTTATTAGTTCATTAGGTGCAATTGCATGGAAGTGCAGTCCAGTTTCATGTGTATTCATTTACTGGCTTCTTATGGAAAGTTAGAGACCCATAATATAGGTCCCACATCTATGTACGGTGAAATGCAAATGGCATAGAATTATCAATGGATCTTGAAACTCATCTGCCTGACCCCCCACCAGGAAATGGGGTGCTGTGCCCCCATACCCCTGCTATGTATATATACAAATTCTGAGATCACTGTACTTAATAATAAAGGGTATAACACTCTGAGGTACTGAAAACCTGGACTTAGAATATGTTCCCAGTTATGACTGCTGTAATCTCCATTTTGTTAGGAGCCCACACTTTATCAAGTGACTTTCTGCTGCACAACATTTGAGTGATGATACAGTTACTGCAGAACACACTCTAAAGGCAAGAGCACTTAAAGTAAAAACTATACAGTAAAATGTTATAAAATGCCATGAAAGTTCAGCACACCTAAATTACTGATATATCCCATCAATGCTGACTAATCCATAAAGCATGCTGTCACCACAAGACAGTGCTCCTGAAAAACTATGTTATCTGATCTGCATTTCTTTTCTAAATCATGGTTAGTCAACAGCAAGCTATAATGTGAAACAATTTTCTAGGTTATAAAGAGCTGCAGTCTTACAAGAAGTTATAAGAGTTAATATCTAAATTAGAGCTACTGAAGCTTTTAGTAGAACGGACTGCTGTCTGACAGATATTATATGACATCATCAGAGCTGTTATAGATCTCCGAGTTCAAGATAACAAAACTGCACAAGATTCAAATGCAGTGAGACTGTATCCATAACCTGGTATCCTTAATAGGGGTGCAGATTCGCATTTGGATTATGCATTATGACTAAATTAAAGCTAATATTAGGAACAATTCACCTAAGGTCGTAGCATTTAAAAGCATCAAATAACTGAAAAAAATGAACAAAAATATAGAGCTGAAATCTCAGATGAGATTGGGAAAAAAGTTGAACTCCACCCTAGCATTATCAGCCAGATATGCAATACCAGAATGCTTTCTTTTGTACTGCACACATTAACATTTATTTCAGATAGTCAGGAGAGCTGTAACAATTGAAACTGAGCATGCTTTTCATTTTGCAATGCTTCCAACATCAGCTTTAAAATAAATGCAGTAATAAAGATTTTCTTGTTTTTTTCTTGGTTTCATTCTCCAGAGAATTATTCATTTTTTAAATATTTGCTGTAATAAAATGGGATAAGTCTTTTGAATTTTACAAGGAACCAAAAAAAATCTTATATATAACATATATGTATATCTATGATATATATATATATATATATATATATATATATATATATATATATATGGGTTTACTATGAAATCTCGAAATACTGAAATCCCGAATTTCAGTATGTCAAAATTAAATAGATGAAACCTTAAAATGCCAAAAACCCATAACCGCGAAACTCAAAATCCCGAACCTACACTACACACAGAGCACACACATAAACATACACAAAACTTCCTCCCACAAGCACACAGACAAACCTAGACTACATATAAGTAGGGGGGCAAGCCCCCCTGCACCCCCCACACCCTCCTACTTATATATACTAACTCCGAGATAGCCCAATCAGACACACAGAGGTAACTCATACCCACACATTTTACAGTCCCTCGCACACACACATCACAGTCACAACACACACTGACATACAATAAAGCCCCTAACCAACACACTTACACATACATACATACCCAAACTAACACCTAACCATTCACACACCGCAACACCAGAAGCACTAATTCAAAATCTCTGTGCTTCGGGATTTTGAATTTCGCGCTTCTGGTGTTTCGGGATTTCAAGCTTCGGTGTTATAATTTCAAAATACTGAAATTCAGAATTTCAGTATTTCAAAATTATGAAGGGAACCTATATATATATATATATATATATATATATATATATATATATGTGTGTGTGTGTGTGTGTGTCATACACATCAGTTTCAGCTCAATCTACAATAGATGTATTTATTTATTTAAGTTCAACTGGGTCATGAGGTACCCCTTTTCAGAGGAGGCCCAGGGAGAAAAGCTCCAGATACATATAGTTAATAAAGTCATAGTGCTCAAGCATAAATTATATGGAAAGCCTAATAATAAGAAGATGCAGCATTATTAACATAATAGATGATTATAATAACAATTATTAATATTACAGAGGTCATGAAATATGGTAGATTATATTGGTGAAGGCACAGGATAGCATGAGTAGAGAAGGGTAAGGTGTGATAGAGGGGATAGTAGGAATAGATGTGGAAAAAGGTATGAGTGTAAGGGTATAGATCATTTTTTTATTTCAACACAACATTCTTTTAAAAAAAATGCACACACCTATTTTTTTCTTCCTTTCTTTCTTTCTTTCTTTTTTGATGTCTAAATGCCACTTAAGTATTTAGTTATATTAATTTGGAGGCTGATGTTGTGTTTCCTTACAACGGCAGAAAAATTCACATTCAAGTTCTGAGTCAACATAGCCTGCAGACATTCAAAGTAAAATAACGGTTGTAAATACACTGGGTGATTTTACAGCATTGGCCTACTCATCTACTCATGCTTAACATCCATCCTCAGGCAGTAAACAAAGTAGTGCTCTGCATAAATGGTTTTCCATTCTACTACAAGACACGACAGTCAGTTTACGACCACGGAAGGTATACAGATGCTGAAACCTTCCTGACCACTACGACCATGCACAGTGTTTTCTTAATGACTGACAATGAACGCAAAACTTAAATGTCCAACGCACAAGTAAATCATAAGACTAAATGACTGGTATGCAGGAGGATGAAATGCAGCTAACAAATATATAATGGTAAATGCTTGTGAAAATCAGCTCTTCCCCACACCGACATGTAGTCAACCATAGAAATAATGACTGCTCGTTGCTTGTAGTAAAGATCCAGGCACTGAATATAAAAACCCATGCATTTATTCATAATGTGGACTGCATAAGGAAAAATTACAGTGATTATTTATTACTTAACATTTTCTACAGATTTCACTATGATATTCTGCATGTCATTTCAGTGCACCACCATGTACAGAATTATTAGGTGAACACAATAAGACCTCATGCTGTAGTTGTCTTTTTATTGTACCTTTCTCCACTCAGTTCCAGGAATAACATCATGCAGTCTTGCTGTATTAAACTACTAATTTACAAAACATTATATCTCACAGCAATGTCCAAGCCTTCATGGAAATAACAACACTTCAGAAGATTTGGAATGAAACTTACATTTTGCTTGAAGTTCATCAGACATTTTGTGATTATTTAACTGATTAGATATTCAGGTTAAGAAATGATGAGTGTGGTCCATTAAGTCAATAGTTACCTTCATTTGTTGACATTGTGAATCCATTAAAAAGGCCACACGTTGAGGCACGGACATCTCAACTTGCCAGTTTTCACATCAATGGACAGCCAAGAGTGAAAATAAGCATTTTTGCAGGAGGCAAGCTTCCTTCAGGAGGACACTGTACCTTGCACCCCTTGCTACTTAGATATACAAATTCTGATATCACACCATCATAGAAATGGGTGAACAGACCAAACTCGCAGTACATAGGACCACTCACCCTTCATCTGTTTTATCGATTACCCAGGAGTAAATGCATTTTAGTGCTCTCTTAAGTGGGCACTCATGAAATGAAGTTAACTATCTACTTTTAGCTTTACAGGTTCAAAAGAATATACTAAGTAATGTAACTTGCAGACTCTGTCCATAAGGAATTCAGATCTAGAAAAATGCTGAATTTACTAATCCCCAACATGTTATCCAGTTTGGTTTTAACAAGAGTTAAGGAGATACTTTTAATATAAATAGGGTTTTTATAGTTCATCAATAAGGGGATCGCTGGGAAAAGTATCTGTCTCACAAACAGGTTCTGTTAATAAAAAGATGCAAATTTAAATCCATAGAGGGGGTATTTGTGCTGCTACCTGTTTTATGAACATATAAAAGGTCAATCAGAACAGGGTAAATTCCAGCCTTGCACTCTAAGCAGAGTCACCACATAGAAGTCTGTAGGATAAAGTGTAGAGTTGATTATAATTTTAGACAGTTAGTATACCTTAAACTGATTATACCCAAATAATTTCTTCCTGAAGAAACATTATGTTTTCTTCTTCTTTAGATGAGCCCCATGCCTGGAGAGATGCATGTCAAATAAGTAATTATTTTCTATAATGAGCCAGATAAAGGAGGAGTATATAGGGACAATAACGTATATGGTCATTTATGTTATGCCTGTAATAATTAACTGGATGACTTTGAATTTTTTATGAAAGATAGTTGATATGCGGTGATCAGAAGAGAATTTTCTGTCCTCAAATGTATGTAAATCTTTCTGGGTAGTATCTATTTTGGGGGAGGGGTTATCTCTTATTAAGTCGGTTTAGGGGTGCTGTTGTATTTGAAAGAAAAGAATAATGCATTTTTTTGCACTGAGTTTCTGACCATGGTCCTGACACCAGGGGTTTGTGTGGGATAGGCCATTTTGAGCAATATTGGCATCATCTGGTGAGTTGATGACAGTCCAGAGATAACAATCATCAGCAGACTTTGTCAGCCATACTCTTTTTGTCATTGAACTGGACATCATATCTATATCTATATATATATATATATATATATATATATATATATATATATATATATATATATATGAAGCAAAGTTGGACACTGCTGACAGCTTAAAAAATCTTCTTTATTCTTAAAATCACAAGATAAGCGCTTTCGGGATGTCCCTTCTTCAGATAAATAAAATGAATGAGATGGTTCACTTATATACATATAAAAGCCAATCACATTCAGAAATAGCAAGCACATTCAGTGAAAGACACGCCTATTTTTCAAAATAGGCTTAATTGGTATGTACTCATTTAAACCTGGCTTCCTGTTTGCCATTAAGCTAGCAATCCATTTTGTTTCTACAGTTTCTGTTTGAAGCACAATATCACCCCCCCTAGTGCTGGGTTTAACATTTGCAATAACCCTAAATTTAAATGTATGTGTAGGATACAAAATCACATGTCTACATAACGCATTTCTTTCATCTTTATTCCTAATACTGGAAAGAAGATTTTTTAAGCTGTCAGCAGTGTCCAACTTTGCTTCATTTTTCTTCATTTGTGCTACCTGCTTAAGTTGGACTTTGGCGTCTTACTGGATATTTGTTTTCTAATATATATATATATATATATATATATATATATATATATATATATATATATATATAAAACAAACAGAAGTGGCACCAAAACAGAACTCTGTGGAATCTCACCAGTGACATGCCTTTTCAAGGAGAGCCACCAACCCTGACTGTTTATGAGCCAGTTTGTTATCCAATGAGTTATGTAAGGTTTAGTATTAAACTGGGTCCATTTCTTAGTAATGTCAAAGTATTGGACAGTGTCAAAGGCAGTAGCTAGATGCTATACATATGAGAGGATCATGGTTGTAAAATCCCTCTGCCTCATTACTCCCCCCCCCCAAAAAAAAAAATAACTCACATTTATTGCAGGCTTTTTCATCCTGACCCTAATGTTGCAATCTTTCACAAACCACCTCTGCCCCTTCACACACACCAGTGTCTATCATTCTGAGGTCTGTATCTTATTTAGGCAAATACTTTTAAAAACTGCTTGGGCCAAGCCTCTGGTGATTCACATGGGGACAAAACAATGGCATGAAAATGAATTACTTTATATCCAACATTCTAAAGAGAAAGAGATGTAGGCATGTCGTAATATTTCTGAGGAATAAAAAGGTAAGAGCCTGAGCTCCCTTTTCTTGCAGAATCAGAAATTAATCTAGAATTTTGGACAGACTTTTTTAGTACTTAAATGAAAATTCATAAGGAAAGCATTTCAAAGGTGGAAAAGAAGAAATATCACTAAACCGTGTTAAAAATACCATCATCAGCTTCAGCTTGCTGACTGCTGACTGCTCCAAGATAAAATCGGGAAGCACTGGTAATTCAGTTCAAAACTATGAAAACATATTTATATAAGTTGTAAAATATTCCATTTAAAACTGCCTCTCCTTTTTAGTACTAAAGTACAGCTTCCTTCTATTTTCATGTTTCTTAAGTCAGATCTTGTAAATAACCAAAACAAAATGATTGCCTATATAAAATACTAGAACATAAATAAATTGATCCTGTAAGGAAGCAATTAGAAAAACTGAGGTGTTCAAATTCAACCTTTAGAGCAGATATCAGGTATGTATTATAAAAAAATTTTGTTTAAAAATATATTCATTTTCTTTTCAAAGAACGACAGTAATATTCAACATTAATTATTAGCAGACATGTGTACTTAATATTTCTTTCAGGACTTTTCAAAGCATTGCAACCATTTTTCATTCTGATTGACTTCAGTAGATTTGAACCATGTGATTTTAGGAGCAAGTTCCTTTAAATGAAAGTGGTGGTATTTGACTTGTATAACCCCCCCCCCACCAAAGTATAGGTGGTCACATAATGAGCTCGTGATTTATATACAAACTATGATGACAGCTAACTCTTTCCATCTCAGTTTTCTGAAGTCAGTAGCATTCACTTTTTTGGGCTTCTTTATGTATAAGTGCCTTTCGCACAGAAATGTAATCCAGCCTTTAAGGGCACAATTTTCTTCAGATTGTAGATGAGGCAGAGATAATTCAAGTCTTTGGTGTCAGCAGTTAATTTTGTCTGCTTAATTCAGCTGAGGTCAATTATAAAACACAGTTTTCAGATGCTGAGTGTAAGCAGATAATATGAGTTTTGCAAATTAGCTGGCATGATCCATTTATTTCCTAATGGATAATAACCCTTTATCTTGACAGGGCTAGATTTGCTTCCCCCATGAAAGGCTCAGCAGATGGTAGCATCATACATACAGTAAACAAAAAACATGAGTGTCATGAATTTTACCGTCTCTAGTATCGATTCGGTTTGTGCCTTTTCCTTTTCATTAGTATTTGGTATAACCTTGTTTGTGGCGTTGACTTTAGGTAGGATATTTGTCTTATAGCCTGAATAAATAAACAGTACTGCCTTATGAGCCAATAAAATATTGAAATTGTTACATAAGCAGTTAGGGAGATTTGAATAGCCAGCCATGAGCAGTAAGCATAATGGTGCTAGAGACCAGACATTTGAAAGAGTAGCTTTGGTTGTGTGCTCAGCATAAGAAATGTTTCATACATATCTATCAGTGTCTCTCTCTCTCTCTCTCTATATATATATATATATATATATATATAGAGCCAAGACTCATTTGCTCAGAGATTTTTAGACTTCATCATCTCTAATGCTCGGCACCAGCTAGTAATCACCCCCACAAGATGTAAGAATATCTTGGACCTGGTACTGACAAACTTGGGCAAACACTGGAGTGCCCTTAAAGTATCACCTTCCCAAGTGAAATCCGACCACCTAGCAGTCACCTTCGTAGTCCGTGATGCCCTCCCAGTTGCAATCAGACAAAAAAACTTTTCTAAAACTGACTATAACAGCCTATAAGCAAGCATAAGCAGCTTCATATCTCCCACCTCAACTGAGGTTACAGGCACCTACACAGAGACTTACACCAGGGTGCTTTACAAGCACCTATACAGCTGCATAGATTCAGCTATACCAGACAGAACCAAAACAGCCTTATCAAGGAGAGCAAACCTCTCTGGTGGACTTCTGCTATAAACAGACTTTATAATAAAAGGAAAAAGCTGCTATCCAACAGCAGGAAGCGGAGAGCACCAAATTGGAAGTTAACCCTCCTTAACCTAAACAAACAAATAAGGGCACTCGTGAGATCCTCCAAAGCTGACTATGAGTCCAAACTGGCCTCCTCAACAAAAGACAATCATAAGGCCTTCTTTAGCTATGTCCATAACCTTAAGAGCAAGCAACAGCTATGTACAGAACTTGTGGTCAATGGCACTATGTACACTAAAGCTGAGGATATAGCTAACCTACTTGCAGACAGGTTTAACAAAAACTTCACCCCATTTTCCCCCCAGGCAGTTAATCAAGGACTCCTTAACACCAGCTCCCCACCAAGTATCTCCAATGAGAAGATCCTAAATGCCCTTTCAAAGGCAAAACACACGGCCTCAGTGGAAGAAGACAATATCCCAGGCTGCATCTTATATTGCCTCATGCACGATCTTGCAAACCCTTTAGGCACCCTTTTCAACCACAGCTTAAGCAATGGATATGTACCTACCTAATGGAGGACAACTACCATCATTCCATTACACAAAGGTGGTACAACCACAGGCATAGGTAACAATTGGACAATTAGCCTTACTAGACTGAGATGCAAAGCCATGGAATGTGTAATCATGGACCTCATAAACCAGGACATTGGCAGCCTCTAAGCACTTGACCCTACTTGGTTTGAATTTATGTCAAAGGGAGATCATGCCTGCTAAATTTGGTTGACTATTTTGAGACAGTCACCAAGGCCCTGGATAAGGGAAAAGAGGTTCACACGGCATACCTTGACCTGACCAAGGCTTTTGACACCATTCCCACTTGGGTATAGTTGACATGCTCACCCAGCTAGGCATCAACCCATACGTCATTAGATGGGTTGCCAACTGGCTCACTGACAGAACCTACACAGTTAAAACAGGGAATTCACCTCAAATAATAGACCTGTAACTAGTGGCATCCCTCCGGGCTCAGTCTCGGGGCCCCTGCTCTTTGGAATATATTTTTGTGATGTACAGGCAAAAACCAAGGGTCTATGGCTGACCAAATTTGCAGATGACTGCAAGCTGGAAGTAGTCATAAACACCCCATGTTAACATTTTCCAGGAGGGCCTCACCCAAACAAAAGACTGGTGCCTGAAACATGGCCTCAAACTCCATGCCAAAAAGTGTATTGTAGTCCCCTTGGGCAAGAATGAGGTCCCCCGCAAGGTACCACATCAACAACAATGTCCTAAACACGGAATCAGCAGCAAGGGATCTGGGCACCATGATAGATAGTAATTTAGCATTTGATCAACATGTAGCCTCAGTAGTGCATAGGGCATACTACGTGGGTCATCTCATAAATAAAGGCATAGCATCCAGGAAAAAAGAGATCATTACCTCACTGTACTCTACCCTTATCAGGCCAATTATTGAGTACAATGCCCCCTTTAATATATACCTCACTAGGCACTTGTGGCAGCTAGAAGGACTGCAGAGGCTCCTAACTAGAAGAATCCAGGGTCTCCAGCACCTATCCTATGTGGACAGGCTGAAGTCTCTTCCATTCTACTCGGTCTCATATAGACTACTCAGAGGAGACCTCTGTGAGACTTTTAGGGCCATCTCGGACCCTGCCCTATTGGAAATGCTGCATAGCTGCAAATCTAACACCACACGTGTAACACACACTCGGGACCTAAACCTAGCCTGTGACATTAATAGAACCTGCTGGCGTGACAGATTTGTTTCCCAGAGACTCCCCCACCTGTGGAATAGACTCCGTCTTCATGTGAAGCAGAGCACCTCTCTGTCCTTGTTTAACCATAACCTGGATGATTGGATGGGAAATAGAAAATTTACCCCTGTGATCCCACCTGCATCCCTGCTTGATGGGGGAGGGGTGTTGACTTTGGAAACATGGCATAAATTTTGGGCTAGGCTTGAAAGGGCCTCATGGCCAGTAGCCTAGTAACCTCCTATGATCCTATGAACCTCTGTATTTCTAACTGTATGGCTTGGTCTACCATGTTCATCATTATCACTATAATTAAAGTAGTTTATTCTTATCTCTAGATACTGTCTGTGAGTAAGACCATTAACAGGTGAATCTTGGAGAATGCAGTGTCTAATTTCTGCCTGGGTAATAAAGAGAATGACAAAGAATAGTGTGGCTCTCTAATGGACAACATAGAGCATGTACCACACACGAGACTCACTAAAACATGGTATATGAATACAAGCATTCTAGTGAATGGCATAGCTTGTGAGCTAAGAGGGATATGATGAAATGCACCATACATTCCTTGCATGGCCAGTTTTCTAATATGTACATTAACAAAGTATCCCAACTTCCTGAACAGGAGACTCCACAGAGGTTTTTGCATGTATTGCTGCACTGCAAGATCACAGAACACGAACAGTGTTTACATCCTTGTGGGGCACATCTCCTTTTCCCACATTTGGGTGACCATGGATTTAGTATATTTAACTAAAGGGGTACAGAGAGTTCAGTGCTGTAAAATGGGGAGCTGCAGACAGGAATGTCTCCCAGTAAAAAATTATCTTTTTACTACTGTCATTTGCAGGTACAGCAGATACTGTATGTGTTTTAGCCGAGTGTAAGTCATGGATTGTAAAATGTTGTATACAAACTTCTCATAGGGGTTTCCTTGATAGGTTCTTTCAATAAATCTTTGCTTTGGAGTTCTGAGAGTATATGCATCACAAAGCACTGATGCATACAGATATTTTATTGGATGGGATCTACAGGCAGCAGCTGCTGTGAACAGATTTCTTTACTGTAATATAGCTTTTCCTCAAGCTTCTTCACCATACCAATTTTAGGCCATGTATCAGTTCGTAACTTAAGTGTTGTGAAGTGAGAGATTAATATTTTAAACTGACTGCGTGTCCACTACTGTCTATAGTGCTTAGGATAAGGCTCCCTTTTACCTGGCCTGCACATCAGGTCAGCCTAGGAAATTTGTTCTGAACCATTACCAGAGGCAATGCTAACTGTTAACATACTCCCTCTCCATTATCAATCCATGACAATATTTTAAATGTTAAAGATAACCACAGTTTTAACATTTCATAACTATAACTATAATATAGATGCCCATGCTGAGGTCTACATAGTTAACAAATAGGATTATTATTATTTATTAGCTTTATAGTTTTATTGTTTTCAACATTTTTCACATTTTATTTCAAAATCTTCCAGTATTCCCACATTATTACTTCATAGTCTCCATGAGCAGGACTTATAAACTTTATATAAAGCATTAATGATATTGTATTAATAACATAATTTCTACCGGAAAATTTAGTAAGACAGTTTTACTTATTACCCCTCATTTTAACTTTCTAAGTCTGACTGTTGCAGAATTCCCTCTCACTTTCAAACTCTAATTTCCACTTTTCGAACTCATCTTTCCAGTTATTGATATTCAGTCTATTGTGTCTTCCTTTTTCACTCATTTACGTCTTACCTCATATCTATTCCCTCAGTTTATGACTACTATTATTTTCATTTCCACATTTTTTCAGTTCCTTTGTGTCCTGTTTTGTTGTGTTCCTCATCACTTCTTCCAATTCTTGCATCATCTGTCTGGCCACTTTATGTTCCCTAGTCTCACCTTATTCATCCACACATTCCTCCACTTTTGTGTATTCCATTATGCTCCCCTTTTTCTACACTTACTATTTTCTTTTCAACTTCCCCTCTGCAAGCTGTGATTCTAAAATGTCTTCTTTAGGCCATTTCCTACTTGTGGTCTCAATTCTAAACAGATGGAACTACAGTGAATCTGGAATTTCCATCTGAAGTGTCTTCCTCCATATTCTCCTAGCCATCTCTCATAACTTCTTAATTTCCTCACTTGCACGATGTCTGAGTCCGCCTTTGATTTTGTACCCTTACTGGAGTTCTGTATCATCTGTGCACTAATCTAGTATAAACATCTCAAAATGGACCCTCAGCATATTCAAGAAACTCATCATGCCCAACACTTCTTCTCAGAGATGGTCTTCCCACCATTAACTATACTTTTATCAATGCTTTCCTCAAACTCACCGTTGCTATCTGGGTCTTCTTTCTCCCATGCTTTCCTATATTATCCCTATCCTACCTTTTCTTACTTTTCACAACCTCTTAAATATGTTCCCTATTTCTTTGGCTTCTCCCATCATACTTCCCTTTACCTTTCATCTTACATCCTCCCTTTACAAAACTGCTGGCCTATATGTCATGAATCTTTGAAAGGAACTCTGAAAAATAAACAATCCTCTTCTCCTACTCCATGTTTTTCCTGAATTTCTCCAAAAGAGGCCCAACCTATATCTACTTCTCCTTTCAATGGCTTTAATACACCAGTGCCTTTTTTCTCCATTCCACTAGCCTCCTTTATGTTTCCTTGGTTTACTATCATATAGTCAATACTCAAAAAATATTTCTACCTTAAATGTCGACTAAAAAGTTGAACACCAAATGGTGAGAAGGTCAGCATGTCGTAAACATACTAACTGCTGTGAATTCAACCTTTCTTGACATTTGTAGACTGCAGTCCGACACTGCATACCACATGACTGTCCCCCCACACACCCTGCACATTATATATTCCAACTCCAAGATTACATTTCAGTGGGGAAAAGGGTAAATTTCCCGATCCCCAATGTACCGCTACGTCTAGTTACAAGATCGACAGTCTGAGTGAATGCACCGTGCATTCACTGAACCAGAACTTGCACAACTACAGGTTTGGCAACACGGGTCAGACAACTGTAATTAGACATCCCGTGGTCACCGAACCTTCCCTCAGAATTGTAAATGCAAACTGCTTCCTCTGGCTTTCCCTCCAAGATTGTGCCTAATCATCTTTCCATCCATTTGCCTTTAGTATGTTTTACTTTAAGAACATTCTTCAACGTCACATCTGTCCCTTGGTCAATTTCTTCAGACACCCATGTATATTCCCCTTTATATCCTTCTGCCCACAAGGTTCATTCTCCTCTTTTAAATTCGTTCCCCCTTACTCTCTGAGCTAGATTTATCACTCTTGTATCCATTTTGAAATCTGGTACTCCCCAACCTACTTATTTTCTCATAGGTTCATTAGTAAGTACTAGGCTAGCTGCCCTTGAGGGATATTTTAAGCCTAGGCAATTTCCCTTTTTGTGCTTAAATAGCCCATCCCATTTGGTAATAGACTGGTCTTACCCATCCCATGGTTGATAATTATACATTACCCCTAGTAAGAATAACTGGGATCATACCATAGATAATTTGAGGGGACCCATGTATGGGATAAAGCATTTAAAAGCTGTCTCTGTCCATTAGTAGTATAAGGGTTCATCCTGGGGTAATTTTTCTGCTTCACATCCATAGATCTAAGTTGTGCTTAAATATGGAGAGGGATGAACTTTGTTTTATGTGGATGGAGAGTTAGTTCCACAGCAGTGGTGTCCTCAGTGAAATATACTGTCACTCCACACCATTCTGTTGATATTGCAGAAGACACGTAGATCCATAGACTGAGTATTTCTGATGCCATTTGACTTGCTGATATACAGTAAATCTATCAGTAATGGGTTAGAAGATACCTTGTATGCCAGACACAGGTCACACCTAAGCATTCTGTAGGATGCCAAGTATAGATTCAGGGCATTGAGTCACTCCATGTAGCACATGTTGCTTAGGCCTTGCATGATTTTACTAAGGTATTTCTGTGGGTGTTCCATTTATTGCATGCGTTTGGACAGTTACATGCAAAAGAGGGCATTATATTAAATGAAGGCCAAATGAGGGCTGAGTAATGGGAAACATGAGATTCCTAGATCTAGACACAATCCTTTTTTTATAAGCTGTGGAATATAGAAGGATTTTCTTACAACAATAACATAAGTTGGTCAAACGTTATATCACTGTCGACATACATTCCCAAATCCCAAATAAATGAATTGACTCTTAGGGGCACATTGTCAATATGGTATTTCTCTGTGATAAATCACATTCCAAAGGATACAATAATGTATTTTTTGACATTTACTTTCAGTCCATGATTTTGGCACCATTTATTTATTTGGGACAAACCTTCCTGCAGGACAGGTAAGACATTTAGGGATTCAATCTGTTCCTAGATTGCACTCATTTGCAAACTTAGTCAGCCAGAGCTTTCTGGTACTTGTTTTTACATCCGAAAAGTAGATACCAGTCAGGAGAGATCCCAGCACACCCTTTCATCTCCTTGCAGTCTGCCCCTTACTATTCATCGTCTTTTACCTCACCACATAAAATTGTGACATACCTGCTAAATCTCTTCCATTCATTTCTTTTGGGGGTTTATTTGTATATGTCACCCCATATAAATTTCATGCATTAAAATAAAGTGCACAACAAAACGAGCAGGCAACGGATTCTCCAACACTTTATTCTTGTAAGAGCTTTCACTGACACCAGTGTAGCAGCTTCTTCAGACTAAGAACATTTCCTCCAGGGCCCTGTATAAGGTAGCAATCATCGCCTATTCCCTACTACCAGCCCTGTTACCTTATGCATTAATTTCCAGGGCACACCCTCAAAAAATCTTTTGTATATCCATCAGAACTATTCCTA
Source organism: Protopterus annectens (assembly GCF_019279795.1). Taxonomy (NCBI): domain Eukaryota; kingdom Metazoa; phylum Chordata; order Ceratodontiformes; family Protopteridae; genus Protopterus; species Protopterus annectens. Next base: position 64,353,162 of record NC_056731.1, read on the forward strand.
TATTTCCTTTGCCATCCCTTTCAGCCTGGCCCAAAATGTTGAATAATGCATAATAATGATCTGTTGAAGACTTCCATTTTACAAACCCTACCTGTTCTTCTCATATTATTCTTCATAACACCTTTTCTAATCTCATTGTTAACATTTTTGCAAAGGGTTTAATATTGACATTACACAAAAATATTGGTGTATAATTCTACACATCTTCTGGTCTGTCATTCTGCTTATATAAAATTATGACATTTGTATCTTCCATTGTTTCTCTTATCCTTCCTCATTCCAGGATCTCATGAAATACTTTTATTAAAGTATCACTCATCGGCAGTCCTAGTCTCTTAAAGACATTTACCTGGAAGCCACCTGGTCACCAGCCTTTCTACATCTAAGATTTCCTCTGGATTCCATTACCTCTTTTTTGCCTGTCCATTTCTTTAGTCCTTCCTACTCCTCCCATATTCAATACTTCCACCCCTTCCAAACACCAAATATCCCTTTCATCTTAGTCTTACTTTTGTGCAAGTCCATATAATACTCTCTGAAAATGTTCCTTGATCCAGCACTATTTTTATCTTATGACCTTCCTTTTATGGTATTTGCCATTCAAGCTTTCCTCCTTTGGTCATTAATCCCCCACATCAATAGCATAGCCTATATCTCCCCTTTAGTATACCACCCAGCCCCATTTTTCCATCTCTTTTCTCTACATTCTGTCCCTTTCCAGATTTTCAGTTTGATTTTCAGCTCAATACCTAACTGAATTACCTCTTCTACTCACGGTTATGTTGCCTACACTTTGCAGCTTCACTAACTGTCTCTGTATTCTCTTCACCTTCCTTCTTTTTTTCATTCCCATCTTCCCTTTCTTTCCCACTGGTCATCCTCTCTAAGATGTTTTTATTCCATCCCATTTCTTTATTATTACTTCCCTCTCCTTCTGTTGGTTTAGATCCAGGACCTCATTCTTCATCTGCTACATCCATTATACATGTTCTGATTTCTGCTGATGGCCAGGGTTCTACCTCCATCCTCTTGTATAACTGGCACCTCCCTCTATCTACCATATCTCCATGATCCATCTGTTATGATTCATCAAATCACCCCAAAATGCCAATCCCTCTCTTTTTCCCCTTTTGCACAGCTCTATCCCATCCACCTTGCTCATGTTGATTTATGATTACTTAAGATATATTTTTGATTTGTCTAGATTAACATACTTGGTGCTGTTGATGTGATGATGTTTCCTTTTGAAACTAATCATTGCAACTTATTATGGTTTTGAGACAAGGATGTCAATAAATTCACCTCAACTGTGAAGCTTGAGATGAGAATCTGGACATCCATGTTGAGAAGATGAAATGAATGGTCATGATAAGTGATGTGATTGTAATTCTTTGTAGTACAGAGAGCTTTATCTGCTCTTTGTACTACTATTTACAGAAAAAAAGTGTAAAAGGCGAACGTATTTTCATGGCTTTCAAAGCTTCTGAAAACCAGTAAAGCACTTATGCTGTCAAAGAAATGACAGGTAGAAACAAAGTGCCCTTCTGTAGAAATAACAGCTTTAAATGCTGTAAAGATACTTTGTCCTTCCACACAATTGTGACATTGCAAAGTTCTAACAGCTTTAAAAAGCTGTTTTATCTTCTGCCACTTTTCTTTGACAATTGACACTATCCACTGTTAGTCCCTATCATGAAAACAAATCTTAACAGTGTATAGGTGTGCTTAAACTTTTGATAAGCACAACTGTGTCTTCTTAAGATCGGGACTCATGTTAGGGATACGCTTAACAAGTTTATCCTTTTCGCGATTTCTAAGCATAATCATGGCATTTTATGCACTCCAATACATGTATAGCCATACTTAATGTGTTCTATATTTTATGTTTATATATTTCATTTAAAATCAGTAAAAACAATGACTAAAATAGATACCGTCATATTGGTACAGCGAGATCATTTCCTGACAGTGACATGACTGGATATACTCCTCGTGGATAATGAGATATACCTGCTGTAGACTATGTAGTGCAACCTAAATTACTTTTCAGGTTTTCTTATTCTTATTCATTATCTTAACCAGAAGCACATACACAGCAAAGCAATATTAATGTCACTGTCATTGTGTGATTAAGTCATACAACACTGTGGGACAGCAGTTTGTATGTATGTAAAGAAAATAAGTAACTACAAATTTACTATACTGCCAACCCACACACTGCAGAAACATCAAGTAATGATACATTTTGGGAGAAGTATGACTCACTGGATTCATCTACTACTGGTACTGAAAAAGATATATGCTGATTTTCTGACTGCCTTCCTGTCTCATTGTATCACAATCTCTTAAGAAGTGAATCACATAGGCAGTCACTCATCATTTAGACAATTAAGCAAAAGGCTATTGCAAGCAAAATAATGCTAAGCATTTAAAACTATTACATAGACATGTACATTTTAAAGAAGAGAAAAACTAAAAGAAGCTGGGAAATAAAACACAAATCTATACTCTCTTCTGAATCTAATATGCCTCATGTTTTTGTTCTCCACCAAACAAGTCCTACAAATAAAACCCACAATCAAAAAGCCAGTTTTTCCCATGAAAATGTTTATTCAAAAGTAAGGTCATACAGATGTCAATCTATAAAATGTAATGTTTCTTTAAGGTATACATTGTACTGGCAAAGAAATACAAGACCATCATTAAATGCTTTGGAGAATCACTGAATAATTTATTTCCCTTCAGGTACCAAGCATACACACAATAATATGCAGCTTCATCATACGAGATTTTTTTTTATTATATATTCATTACACGGTTCACATTCTTCACTTATTGAGGAAGTACATGCAACTGTTTATATCCCACTGATAGAAAATGCTTAATGTTATATTTGTTTTGGCTTAAGGGGTACAAATGTAAATCATATATACATTCTGGTTCTGTCATTAAAAAATGTGTGTTCTCTTAGTAACTTATCAAAAGTTCGATATGCTTGAAACATATTTCCAGTCAAACTTGATAATAATATATACTAGCAGCAACAGCTATGTTTTGTCTTTCACTGATGATTAAAAGCAATCTTTTTGAAGGAAGGGTGGTGATAACTCAGGTGGATGCCAAAGATGCCATAATACTTACTGAAATCAGTAGTGGAAGTTATCCAATTCCCTGGTCAAATTTACCATAATCAATATGAACACCACCTCAGGTATCCCTTGAAAAGAGGTCACTGACCTAGTATTGTTAATCAGATCAATGAAACATAAATAAATAAATTATTAATGAAGTGGACTAAATGTGTGGAGTTGGGGCACTTCAGTGTGGACCGTAAAATATGTGAAAGGACAGACAAAGAAAAGAATAAAACAGAAATTGATGAAACTATAGACAAGTATAACTAGCTGCCTGATTATAACCAGGAACGTAGGAGACATAGATTTCAAGAAATTCACCTTGAGGTGAATCATTTTTTTTCCTTGAGAGGTAAAGCTTGATAGTTATACTGAGAATGTCTAGATCTGATCAGGGAGACCTCATCATAATTCTTTGTACTGCACAGACCTTTACCTGCTCAAGTGTATTACAAAAGTTAAGAAAAAAAGGAAAAAAAGGTGCAATAGGACCAGGAGATTTACAGCTTTAAGATGCTGCATAACACTTACTGCTGTCACACAGACAACATCCTCCACAGTAGAGCAGTAAAATGTGCCCACGGTAACACTTACTGCTGCCACATGGGCAGCAGCCTCCACAGTAGAGCAGTAAAATGTGTCCATGGTAACACTTACTGCTGCAACACAGACAGCAGCCTCCACAGCAGAGCAGTAAAATGTGTCCACGGTAATATGTACTGCTGCCACACAGACAGCAGCCTCTACAGTAGAGCAGTAAAACATGTCCATGGTAACACTTACTGCTGCTACACAGACAGCAGCCTCCACAGTAGAGCAGTAAAACGTGTCCACTGTAACACTTACTGCTGCCACACAGACAGCAGCCTCCACAGTAGAGCAGTAAAATGTGTCCACGGTAATACGTACTGCTGCCACACAGACAGCAGCCTCCGCAGTAGAGCAGTAAAACATGTCCACGGTAACACTTACTGCTGCTACACAGACAGCAGCCTCTACAGTAGACCAGTAAAATGTGTCCACGGTAACACTTACTGCTGCCACACAGACAGCACCCTCCACAGTAGAGCAGTAAAACATGTCCACGGTGTTCTTACCAGCTTACTGCTGCTCTTCTATGGTGCCCACTGAGTGCTGTTAATGCTGTAGTACAAGATCAGTGCTTAACTGGAGCCCCCCAGTGTGGTCATTTTTCCTGAGAGGTAAAGCTTTCTGACATCAGATTGTGCTTTTTCCATTCATTCACAACTTGAACAAGTATCTCCTTACCTGTTTCACTCCTCTCAACATACTAGCCTATCTTTGCTGTGATATCAGAGTCCAGTCACTGCACTTTGTGTACTACATAGACATTATGCCTGATAAAAATGTTGGAATACATGGTGAACGAGTCATACAACAGGAAGAACAGTATAAACCAAACTCTGGTGCTATATGAAACAAGAAAGCAACACTGGAACTGAAAATAAATGTACTGGTTTAGAAACTGATGGAGGCAGTGATGATGTAACCATGAAGTCAGAGGCACAAAGTACAGGTGAATGCAATAGAAGATACGGAAAAAAGAGAAAGAGAAAGAAAAAAATACTTACTGGCAAAGGTACAGGATACAGTGTGGGTTTTGTCACTTAATGTGGATAGCTTGATAAATGACCTATGAAGGCTAACAATACTCAAGTGATGTGAAATAATACATTCAGAATTCATACAACTATTAGATGAAAGATGTATTTCAAAGATATATGATTAGTTAAAGCAGAATGGTGTAGTAATGTTATTTGGACTTTTGAAAGAGATCAATGTAGTGGAATTTGTATTGAAAGAAATGTGACGGATGTGAAAATAATTAAGAAAGGAAAGTCAAGAATAGATGCAACATGATAAAGACCTTCAAAATATTTTTGTATATGCATCTACAATATGCACACAGACAGGAAAAGTATTGCATGGAATTAAAACAATGCCTGTGTTTAAATATAATTTGTTGTAATGGGTGATTTCAACCGTGTGTGTGTGTGTCTTTTAGCTTTTCCCGGTTAGGGGTCGCCACAGCGGAACTCCGGTCCGCTAATGATTGGTAGTTGATTTTTACATGCTGAGTTGCCAGCCCTGATGCACAACCTTCAACGAAGGTACACCCATTCACACATGTCTCCACGCAGAAGACACTCTAGCTGACAATCGAACCGGACAGCATCTTACTGTGAGGCAACAATGCTACCGTAGCACCACCATCGCGTTTTTTTGGGTGATTTCAACCGTAATTGAAAAAATCAAAAAGGTTAAGTGCAGACATGATACAAAGTGGAGATTTATTTGTTTTGGGAGACTATGCAAATTATAAGCACTGGCATATAAAGACTCAGGTATACGGTAGTTTAGATTCAACAACAATTAAAAGAGGTTTAATGTTGTAGGCATATTATATTTTTCTGATATTGTAGTAATGTTGGAGAGGATGAAGAAAAAGTGAAGATCGGGAAAGGTTTAAAAAGACTGACTAGGAAAATAAAGGAGTAGAAGAGTTTAGCGTAATATGTGATTTGTTATCAAAGGTGAATGAAAATGGGAAAGAAAATGATACGCCATAGTGGAATGGTTGTCAGTGTTAAAAGAGACAAGAGTAGTCACTGCCATCACACACACAGAAACCACAGTAAAAGTAATTTTCAATTGGAAACATCCAGCAGTATTTGAAACATTTGTGTGTTGTGCCTTGAGTGCCTGACTCTTAGAGAACAGTAACTCAGTGAGGTGCAGAAAAAAGATAGCAAGCTACTATGAAAATAGTAGAATACTATTGTAAAAAATATATATAAACATGAAAATCTAAAGGTTGATCAGATATGGACAATTAAAAATGCAGCAAAACCAATAAAATGTTAAAATTGTTGAATGCTAATTCTGCATTAGGGCAGGATCATTTAAATTATAAGTAGAATGCTGAGATGACAAAAACAGGCATGGAGATATTTGTTCCAGTTACGGATGAAGGTTGTAAGAATGTATAAAATTAGTGCATATGTGAAACTGTAACAACATTTATATGAAAGAAAAAAGAGAAGAGCAGAATCCAGGTAAATGGAGCCCCAAAGATTTGTTCAATACAGGCTAGAAGATTTATTTTATGAAGATTATTATTCAAATATGTTTAGCAAAGTTGTACATGATATGGTGACGGATATCGTTTTTTGTATAAAAGGGAAAGAAATTAAGAAAATATTACAGATAATAAAGGAGGAGGTATATAAGTTAGAAAAAGAAAAACTGAAAGTAGGACAGCTGTGTGTAATGCTTAAAATTTTTAAATAAGGTTAATGCATGGTTTAAAAACTCTGATATTTTAAAAGCAAAGATAATGGTTAATGGATAGTTGGGTACACATTAAGAAGGAAGAGGTATAATACAGGGTTGTCCTATTACCACATTCATTTCTGGATTGATAAATCCTCTTGGTGTAGCTGCTTGTCTCTTTGGATGGAGTGCTCATACCTAAGCTTCTCCTTTTAATTCTTCTTTCCCTGGATCCCCACCAAGCCAAGTTCGATCTACTGGCCTGCAGTGCTCTTTAACAGAACCAGGCAACCTTGGAATGAGCGTTATTTTCAAAATATACAAAAAGTATGTTTTATCCTCCAGACAAAATTAATTGCTAGCCCTTGTTTAATTTCTATTTTTAAGTAAAGCACTCCATCACAGACGTTAGTTTGCCCCTCCCTGTACTGTACTTTCTAACAGCAGCATCCCTTTGCAAGCTGTTTCAACTATTTGAAAGCCCTGCTGTTTTTCTAGTATTACTAAACCCTTTCTCCTATAACTTGTGGTCTTTCTAAATACCACATACTCCTGGTTACAAGTGTTTATTTCAAAAGAAAGTTATGCAAAACAAGTAAGTCCAAAGTACCTACTGATTTTCTTATTGTTTCAGAACATTAGCTGCCCCCCCATTCTGTACTTCTAACTGCAATCTGTCTTTATGCTCTGCTGTTTCTCTAGTTCTACTAAACCTTTTCTCTTATAAATTCTTGTCTTCCTAATTTCCACATAACTCCTTGGTAAAATTGGCTTATTTTATTTCAATAAGACAGGTATGCAAAGCAAGCAAGTCAGAGTAACTACTGCCTTTTCTTATTGTTTCTGTAGACTTGCATATCTGTGAAATCAGGGCCAGCCCTTTTCGTCATACTACTGCTATCCACCACTTTTCTGGTCTATTCTGATCCTCCCCCTCCCCACAAGAACAATTGCAGCGGTCTACAGAAGACTCCCCCTTATCCTCCCATTCTAGGGATCTGTCCTTGTGGAGCCACAGGTGTACTATAGTATTTGTCCACTAGGTGGCATCCTCTCCTCATAATTCCTGTTTCATGACTTCTTTATTTTCACTATCTCTTAATTACTTATTTATTTGGATATCTGCTTTGATCTATAATCTTTATTCTACTCCCCACTCTCACCTCTAGGCCCATCCCATCCCACCTAATCCCTGTCCTCTGGACTTACCTTCAGCTACTACTGCTCCACAGATTGGTTCTTGTTCACCCTTAGCCTTCCCTTGGGTCTACCCACTCCGTTCGCCCTGCAGGCTCATTCCGCTCCCCTACACTACCCCCAATTTCCACCCGCCCCAGCACCTCTACATTTATACCCTTTAGCCACACCTATCACCCCGCCCCAACCAACTAGTAACCTCCTTCCTTCCACACCCACTTCTTACTCCTCCGCTCTTTTCACCTATACTCTTCCATACCTCCCTTCTCTGTCTCCTCCCAAAATTTATAATTCACATACCTAGTAAACTACCCACCCACAGCATACCTTCCCTCAATATCCTATCCCACTATGGTCTCAAAAGCCATATCCTTCTGTACTCATCTAGTACTGTTCCTCAACATATCCTATATCTACTACCTGACCCTGCCAACTAACTATAACCACACTCTATCCTTTCATACTACTAACCATCTTAACCTACCTGTCTTACATTCACACTTCCCAATCTCTCCATACTTATAACCCATAAAACACCATCTTTTCTTCTCTTATAAACTTATTACTCCTCACAACTATCCGAACCCTACAACAACGACCTTAAATCTAGCTAAACTCAACCCCGTCTCTAAGCAAACAAAGTACCTCCCCAACCTAATGCTATATCTGACTTATATTCTATTTAGGAGACATACAACCCAACCCAGGCCCATCCTCATCCCCGCCAACAGATAAATCCATACTACTCACCTCCTTAAATGCCCAAAGTATAGTTAACAAAATCCCTAATCTGCATGCCTGGCTTACATATAACAAACCAGACATTTTGTCCATCTCTGAAACTTGGTTAAAAACTCATATAAAAGATTCAGAAATAATTCTACCCAACTACTCTATAATCAGAAAAGATAGAACAAACAAAAAAGGAGGTGGAGTAGCCCTTCTATACCTATCCTCCTTAACAGTTACCCCTTACAACATACCAACTCCCAAATTCAATAATGCAGAACTACTCCTGGCTCTGCTTCAAGTAAATAATCACAAACACATATGCATAGCCTCCCTCTACATCCCCCAGGCAACAATATTTCTACACTAGAAAATATCCTCTCCTGGCTTTCCAATAACATTAACAATGAAACTATACTTATGGGTGACATGAATAGTAATTGGTCTGCAATACAGTCTCCCACAAATCCACTTAACATTAATCTTTACAACTTTTCTCAACTGATCAACTCCATAACTCGGCCCTCAAAAAACCTCACCAGTGATAGTATCCTACACTGGATATTAGTCTCTCACCCTCATTACTTCTCACATAGTGGCACCCTGCCTGATTCCCTTAGTGACCACTTGCCCACATTCACACACCGACTAACTTCACCCCTACATCTTACTCACAATTTTATTACTACTCGCTGCCAAAAAACTTTAACCCCACTACCTTTTCCAACTCTCTAAAAGCAATCAACTGGTACACCCTAAAAACTCTACCCCTGGAACAGGCTGTCGCCCACTTTAACACAACTTTTCTAAACCTCTTAGAGCAACAAGCCCCCATAAAAACAAAATGAATAAAAAACAAAACTGCCCCTTGGCTAACAAAAAACACACTAGTAACTATGCACCTTAGAGATAAGGCATGGTCATCATATCAGAAACATAGGACTCCCCTAGCCCATAACGAATACAAAACACTCAGAAACAAAGTAAAAAAAAGTATCATCTCAGATAGACAAAATTACTTCTCCATAATCCAAAACAACAACAAAACAAACCCTCAAAAATTTTGGAAATGCATGTCTACCCTCCTCAATCCCAACAAGCCAGATAACCCTAGCCCAGACCCTAACACTCCTGACATAGATTTGGCCACTCAATTCAGCACCTTCTTTATTGATTCTATCTCCAAACTAACCTCATCCTTTTCATCTTCAAACCCCACCATACCCCCCACTGCACCCCAATCCTCCCCTACCAAATTTTCACCCCTCACCACTGCTCATCCTCCTATCTCCACTCCATCATCAACATTCTCAAATTCTCCCCCCTCCCCCCACCATTCTCACTAAAACCTATACCCACAGCCACCATAAAAAACTACTGCAGAAACTAAAACCATGCTCTAATGCCCCTGATAACATTCCTTCTTACTTTCTCAGTATAGCTGCTGAAGACATTGCCTACCCCATCAGCATTTTAATCAACCGTTCCATTCAAGAAAGCTCGGTACCCCAAATCTGGAAAAAGGCTTTTGTTGTTCCATTGCACAAAGGAGGCATCAATAACAATATTACTAATTTCTGTCCCATCGCTATTCTCTCTCCTATCTCTAAACTTTTAGAAAAGTGTATTCACCTACAACTCCTACCATACCTCTTAGACAATAACCTACTAACTCCAACACAACATGGTTTCAGACCAAGACACAGTACTATGACCACCCTACTCTCCTTCCTGGAAGCTGTGAACAAAGCCCGGGAAACAGGACACATTGTCTCTACCCTCCTACTAGACCTCTCTAAAGCCTTTGATATTATCTCCCACAATTTATTACTAACTAAACTCTCCAAGCTTAACTTGTCACCCTCTTCTCTGAACTGGTTCACTAGCTACTTATCCAATAGATATCAGGCAGTGAAATGGAAAAAAAGCCACCTCCCCTTTCATCAACACCCCAACCAGTGTTCCCCAAGGATCTATACTGGGTCCCCTGCTTTTCAATATATTCATAAATGATTTCCATAACTCTATCCCTTCAACTAAAATTATCCAATACACAGATGATTCAACTATAATCTGCTCTGCTACCTCCATCCCCACACTGCTAAAGCTTACTCAAGATGCATTCTCAACCACCGAACAATGGAGGAAAACAAATCACCTTGTACTCAATGCCTCCAAAACCAAAGTAATGTTATTCACCCCCTCTAAAGCTACCTTTTTCAATCCAAGTAATTTCACTATTACTAGTCACAACAATACACCCTTAGAACTGGTATCTGAGGCCAAATTACTTGGGGTCCAAATTGATAGTCAGCTTAAATTCAATTCCCATCTTCAACTAAATATAAAAATAACCCACCAAAAACTTGGCATGCTCTACAGACAGTATCTTTATCTTACACCCTCCACCAAACTCACCCTATCTACCACATTTCTCATCTCATCCCTCCTCTATGGAGCCCCACTTCTAACTAACCTACAATCTTCTCTCAAAACACAACTCTCCTCTTGCTATAACAAAATTGTCAAGTTTGCTACCTCCCATAAGTCCTCCTCACACCACTGTTCAGCTCTCCACAAACTAAAATGGTTAGAACTACCCAATCACCTCACCTACGTCCAAATGACTCTTGCACACAAACTCATCTTCAATCCCTCCCTCTGCCCATACCTTTCCTCTACCTTCAAAATGCACCTCATTGATAGAATTCTAAGCTCTAACAACCAAAACTTAATTGGACTGTATAAACCAATTCGTCCCCCTGGAAAAAATCTCTTATCCTACAGTCTTGCTCATCTCTGGAACTCGTTACCCCTATCCATTTGTACCATCACAAATCACTTCTCATTCAAAAAATCCCTTCACTCACACCTAATTTCCCATTGGGAATGCTCCTGCTCCCACCCAACATAATCTCCTCATACTGAGAATTTTCACTTCTCCTCCCCTATTCATAATGACAATTTCTACTTACTCTCCTAAACTCATATATCTTGCTCTTGCTTGTATTAGCTTTTTCTGAATACTTAAAGGTACCTTAGTGTAAATATACCCTCTGATGGAAAAGGTTTTCTGTTTCTATATTGAAAGGTTCTATGTCAGCTCATATACCTTTTTCCTGATTGTATTAAGCTACTCATCCTGAATGTATGAAAGATATCTCCAGTGTAACCCACCCTAAGTTGTAAAAGCCTCTCAGTTTCTATATTGTAAATTGTTTTCAGCGATACAAGATTGTAATATTTATATATGTTTGTACACTAGTCTATTGTATTTCCAAGTCCATAGGAATTGTATAATTGAAACTAAATACCTTATTGTAACCTCGCTAATTGTTTTTGGAGCTTTTCTCCCCAGGACTCCATTGAAAACGGGTTCTTTTGGCCCAATGGACTATCCTGGTAAACCAACTGCAAATAAATAAATAAAAATAAAAGTAGTTGTGGAAAAAAACTGCAATAGTAGTTAAGGAAACAAAGTGAGAGATAATAAAGGAAGTCAAATTGCCTACAGTAATGGTGTTTGCTGATAACACAGTGTTAACAGGAGACAATATGGCATGAATAAAAGAGATTATTACAGACAGAGAATATGAAAATGGGATTACATTTTTAAGAATAAAAGTAAAGAAAACAGGTTAAAATTGTAAGAATATATTTTAGAGAATCTGATATAAAGGCATTAGGTAGACTGTATTGTAAAGAAAAAATTATAAAATTAATGGCAAAAATTATTTGATAAGGTAAAGGGTGCTATTATGAAATTTTTTTGCCAAAAGGTGTATTTTACATATGGAAATCTTATAGTTATGTTGGCTTGATTTGTATGTGTATATAATATTCTAAAGATAAAGAGTCCAAGTAGGATTTTCATATTAAGTGAATCCAGTCAAGTATGGTATAAATGAGAGAAGGGTAGAATTAACAAATCCAGTTGTTTTTTTTTTTTTTTTGGCTTCCTAACTATAGATTATGTAAGGTGGTAGAAACTATAGATTTGACACCATGACCCCATGTACAAAATGGGAAAAAAATGGGTTGTTGTCGATGCTGATTCAAAAAAATATATATATATATTTTATACATTTGTATCAAGAAGAAAGCTCTGTTAGGGAAAATTATCAAATATGGATATATATGAGATGATCCCACAAAAGAGAAATAAATAATTCTGGTGTTTTTGCCTCTGTGACTTTCCTGTGCGACCTTTTTGCTTCTTCTTCTTCTTTCAGCTTTTCCCGGTTAGGGGTCGTCACAGCAGAACTCTGGTCCATTAATAATTGGCAGTAGATTTTTTTTACGGGTGCTGAGGTGCCAGCTCGACGTCCAACCTTCAACAAAGGCACACCCATTCTACACATGTCTTTTGAATGCCACGCGACCGCGGGGAGGACATGCAGACTCCACACAGAAGGCACTCCAGCCGGGAATCTAATGGGAGAGCCTCTTGCTGTGAGGCAACAATGCTACCACTGTGGCTTACTTGTGTGACCATTTTGCTTGTTGTTTTGAAAATAATAAAATGTTTGAAAAAGATGAAATGCAAACATAAAAAAATGTGTTCAGTGGAAAATGAATTTACAGAAGCTGAAAACAATACAAAGAACTACACAGAAGAAACATGCAAGATTTTTACAGACCTATGCAAAAACAGAAAATTTTACAAAAGAAAATAAAAGGCACTATAGATAGACAAAATAAATGAGCAGATTACATGAATGTGATGATTCTTACACAGAATGTCATTATATGAACTGTAACTGTGTGGAAAAAAGGAAATATAAGACAGATGGTTATAAAGCAGAAAAATAATTGATATGTCTGTGGAATTTTAAGAAATAATTTTTGGTGGAAAGGGTATCAAATATATATAAGATGGAAAAATGTAAAAAGGAATATTAGAGTTAATTGTACATGGGATTTATGATAATATCGACAAAGTGAATTTGATCACTTTCATGTTTTGGTGGAATCAGTAATGGATTCTAAATAAAGTTGTAAAAAAGTAAGATCTTGGATGTTGCAAAAAAGAATGGCATTAAATGGCAGTAAATCTGTCCGTATACATATATTATAAATAATGTATAAAAATGAGATGTTTTATATGAATAATATATAACCATAAAAATTTTCCTATTAAGAAACCATCCATACTTTTTTTGAGTAAGTCACCTGGGATGACTGGGATGTTGGGAGGATGGCCTAATGGTTAAGGTGTTTGCCTTACAAACACAAGGTACAGGGTTTGAATCTCACAGAGGATAATTGGCTAAGCTTAAAATGGCTCGCAAGGACAGTTAGCCTAGTACTAATCTATGAATCTATGAATCTATGGGATCTTTTCCATCATACAGAGTTACCAACAACTGATACAAATGTAACCTTGGTTTAATGTTTCATCCAAAGGATTGTAATCTAAGGAGCAGTGTACCCCTTCTTACTCTGCACTGTAGTGTTAGTAAAAGAAAAATAATCCAACTATTGTGGGAACAGAACCCAGAACCCACAGCCTTCTAATTTTCCAACATCAAAGGCAAGCATGTTAACTGCTTGAGCCATTGATAGCGATAGCTGAATTAAGCCACTAATTTTAATTTATTTTTGTTCTATTTTACATTTGTTTACCGGAAAAGTACAACTGGGTTTTACCCCATTTTTAGCAGAGGCATGAGGAGAAAATCTCCAAAAGAATTCTTAATAAATAACTTACACAATGGGGCAGAGCCTAGATGGCAAACAGATAAGCAGCATTTTTTAGAGCTCCACAAAATACTACTAGAAAACAGGGAAAAATAATTTTCATTAACCAGAAATAGAAAAAAAATATTAAGGAACTTAAGTACTACAACTCTACCGAAATATTATTGAATTTTTCCTGTCAAAATATTCTAGAGAACAACACAGCTGTTTGGTAATGGCCAGTTTAAAGAATTTTCATTTAGAAACCACTCTGAAGAAGGAGATACAACTGATGTCTTCCACATTACATGAACTGCCATTGCAAATGGATAGATTCACTGATAATTTGGAAAGTCTCAAGGAAATCTGCCAAAAGCAAACAGATGTACTAAAAGAAATATTGCAGCAACAACAAAGTAAATTACTTGATAATGAAACATCACTAAATGACATGGATGAAAGACTCAAAGAAGAGAAAAATCAGACATAATTATTACTTCACAAAATAACTGGCTACTTAATAAAGTGGATGATTTAGAGAATAGGGAGAGAAGAACTAATATAAGAATATTTGACCTTCCAGAAAAAACTGACGGAGAAGACATCATCACCTTTTTGAATTCCTGGCTTCTTGAAGTGCTTGATTTAAAAGAGGGATTATCAAATGGAATAGAAAGAGCTTACAGAGCCATAGGAAAATCTATACCCTCTTCACCTAATGCACCACCAAGATCAATTGTGGTAAAGTTCCTGTCCTTCTTGGATAAAGAGCTCATTTTAAAAACAGCCTGGAGAAAATGTCCCATAACATATAAACAGAGTCAAATCAGATATGACAATGATTATTCTGCAAAAGTGTTAGAAACAAGGAAAAAAACTTGGCCATTAGTGAAACTTCTCAAACAAAATAAAATAAAAACACAGATGGTATATCCTGCTAGAATCAGAATTTTCTATTCAAATGACTTATGAACCTTTAATAACATTGAAGAAGCTTCTACCTTCATCAAGAATAATAATATCATCACAATTCCTGAAGAAATGGACTGGACTGTTTCCACCAACATGAAAAGATCTCCAGAAAAAAATACTTGGTCTGATGTAAGGAAAAAGAAACAAAGAAATGTTTCTAAAACTACACAGTCTTCCAAATCTCTCAAAAAATCAACAAAGATATAGACTTCTGGACTTTACCTCAAAATGTATGTATTTTATCTATTATATTGCCTGTTATACTCTCAGACATTTATACTTTTTCTTAAGCTTATACTTTATGCAACATACTCATCACAAGTCTAGTGGTTGTGTCTGATAATGTTAAATGGTTTTATAACTTAGAGTGACTTCTAAAAATATAGTTACATCTCATTCATAGGCAGTGAGGAAAACCAGATTCAAATGTTATCTTTCACTTTAGTATAATTAGTTATATGTAAAGGAAGAACAGAGACAACATATACACAAATGTTTTTTCTCATCTCCCTTTTTATTAATAGTATATTTAGTTCACCTCATTGTTGTATAATAGGAACTGAAACATTTTAATCATAGTTTCTGTGGCTTACTGACTTCACTAAACTTCAAATTCCCATTTTAAAAGTAACATAGATATCCATATTTTTAAATGTGGAAAAATCAGTTAGAGTCACCGTTACTTGGTTCTGACAATGCTGTTATATGAAATATTCTCATGCACTAGTTAGAGCTTCCCTTGTCTGCTATGAAAGATTTAAGGTGGAAATAGTCAGTTAAGGAATCCCCCTGCTTGTCTGTTGTTAAGGTAACGCTTGTAGTGTGATATCAGTTGCACAAGCAGTATATTTTAAGCTCATTTAACATAGTTTTTGGATTATTAAAATCTACACACCCGACTTCTTTTAAATAAATAAAAAGAATAGGTGTGAAATCAATGACAGAGTAGCTATTTTTTATGTAGGTAACACAAAAAAGAAGAATTACAGCAACATTGAATAACATCCAATTGAAAGAGTAATAGAAGCATTACAGACTACATTGTTACACTTGAAGTAAACAGAGTATTTTCTTACTTCTGAATTATTCCTACCTAGGCTATAAGATACACTATGCTATGGTGATCTAGTAAAATGACGTCTGATAGTTTTATAAGCATCTGTTACAGCGTTGCAAGTGTAAACAGGAAAATACGTGTGTGAGATGCACACATCAGCTGCACTTGTGACATACTTCTGTGCACATACTAAGTAAAATTAAAACAGGTTTTAGACATATTATACTGAATACTTCATTAAACTGGTAACAGAAATAATCTAATTTCAGAAGCCACAAAGGGACCTACTACCTTGTACTTACAACTATTGCTGATTTGAATATAATGTGCACATTGCTTTATTAGATAACATAGTAAACCCTGTACTGTGCAGTGTTATTTTCCTCTGCTCACACTGCCTAGACATGTTCAATTGATTTGATTAAGTAGTAACCAAATAAAGAGTGAATACAGTAGATAGTAAATTACTAACTATTCTCCTCACCCTTTAGTGCTTTCTAATCTTTGGTAAGTGGGGTTCAACTTTCAGTAAAGTGGCAAAGATGCTGTTAATTAGCCAAACTTCTTACACCAACATACAAGTAGTTGTTTAACTGCACTACTAAATTGTGTGGGCAGGTGTACTTATTTCTATGATGAACAGTTGATTTATTCCCAGCAAAACTTTAAGCCATGGTTCTATAACTCATAAAATTGGCATCTCAGACAGTCTTGCGAGTGCCTGTTGATGTATTGTGGGAGTTGGCTTGATGACAGGGAAATACTGGGAAACCTATAGTAAAATTGCATATAAATTAGCATGATAAAGTAGTTTAGATGTCATTCATTCTACCAAGAATTGTTTGAATTGCACATTTGCAGAAATAGGTTCCTAAGAAACGCAAATCCTAAATGATATTCTGTATGCTACACATCTGGGTAAGGCAGGGATTTATAACATGAACTACCTTTAATCCTTCAGACATTAGTTGTTTAGCTGATTATTATGCAGCTGATATTTTTAGTGAATATTGACAACTGTTTAAATAATAAGGTTATCAGTTTCTCAGTGAGATGGTTGGTAAAATGAGTTCACCTTGGAATTTCATCTTTATTTCTTTAAAGTAAAGGGCCCATGAGAAAATATCTTCATGGTCTGCTTTAGCTACTGCTTCAAGTAGTAAAATAAGACAGATTTGTAAATTGTAATTCTTGATGAGAAATATTCAAGTAGAACACTAATTAAGTAGATATAAGATAGAGTGATGTCTTAAGACACTGTTCAGCTTAACAGGTTTTGTATTTTTTACAGTGTCATTACTTTTAACAATTTAATAACAAAGAAGGGAGTCTGCCTACACGTGTATCTTGCTGCATGACACAGTCTTTGATAAACACTCTATTATAAAGGATCTAAGGAACTGTGGCTGTGCAGAACTAGCATTTTGTTCAATATTCTGTGATGACAGTCTCATAACAGGAATTGATATTATAACTATGAATTAGTATTAAGAAGTTTATAAATTGCTCACCCACATGGCCACTTATCAGGGCAAATTGCTTCTTTTTCACCATCAATGAGTGATCACTATGGTCTAATGTTGTCTTTCTTCATTTTTTCTTTTAAGTTGTCACAACTACATTCATGGGTGGACACAAAATAAACTGAATCTGGTTATGCTTTCATTTGTCTCTAATTGAAAGCATGTGAGTGATATGTAGAGATTTATGACATGTATTGTTCACTCAAACATATTTACATTATCATCTCTAGTGAACAAAACTCTAAAGGTTCATTCTATGGACTACATAGTTTTTGTAGTATGATTCAAGTGTTCTGAATAGACTTGTCCGTATTTATCTTCACTTATTGATACATTTCTAAATCTACTTCACTCAGTTATAATATATTTTTAGTATGTAGGAGAGTGTTTATCTGACATAATCATTAGTATATTGGTCAATGAATATTGGAGACTATTAATATGTATATATATATATTAATCTTAGGCTAAAGAGAACTAATGTTAAGCAACATTTACTGTGTTATAAATGAGATTTTACTTTATGAATGTTTAAGTAGTGCATAATAGGATGATTATATTCTGAAAAAGAGGTCTAATCTAATCTAAAATTAAATTGAATTACCAAATCAATACTCATTTCCATACATTATGTTAATTCATTATTAATAGTTACATAGGGAAAATAATAATTAATATTCTTAAATCTCCACGATAAGAGAAAAAGTGTACTGGAGTTCGAAAGGGTAGGTTTTTTTTCTTTGTTTTTTCATGAGGGAAGTTATTGTAGGCAATCTGTTAGATTTCTTCTCATCTAGCAGATTGGAAGTGTGTTTCACTTCATGCACATTAGAGGGTTTACAAGTAATTTTGACATTTTTTCTGTTTTCTTTTTTTTTATATTGGCCTGAGCTAAACTCTATTTTAAGTTATTTGACCAAAATTGAAATATTGACTACAGTGAGAATTATTAACACAGTAGTTACACATTTTACATTTGGTATGGTATTACAAAATATAGTACAAAACAAATATGATGTAAAGTTAAATACTGAGAATGGACTTGACTATTTTATCCTTAAACACTAACAGTTTAAAAAATCCAAGGAAAAGATCTAATTTATTAAGATATATATGACATTAAATAAAGTACATGTAGTATTTCTTCAAGAGACTCACTTCAAAACAAATGATACCTTTAGCTGGAATCCTAATGAATATATGATCTTATCTCACTCTTCATATAAGAAAAAGACTAGGGGAACTTTAATTTTATGGGGAAAAAATGTCACTATGCCTCAAATCATTTACAAATATGAAGATAAAGAAGGACTTCTAGCTATAGTAATAGTAAAATATAACAATAGAATCTGGACATTAGTAAATATATGTTGGTTTCCAGGTATTGGAGTTGAAACAATAAGAAAACACATGGATCTAATAACTAGAGTATATAAAGGAAATTTGATTTTGGGAGGTGACTTTAATTGTACATTGGATAAATCATAGACCACAAGCAAAATAAATTTATGTGTAAGTTCTATAGGTAAGTTACTTAAGAAATGGGAAGAAAGTTTAAATCTAATAGATGCATTTAGTTATAAGGAGAACAATTTATTATTATTTTCACACCAAGAAAACAGATTTGGGAGACATACAAGAATTAATAAAATCTTCATATCTCAAGAGCTAAATTCAAAAATAATAAAATTTTCCATAATCCCTTGCCCCTTTTCAGACCATGATTTATTAATTCTCAAAATACATACAGATTAAAAGAAATTTATTTTTATGTCAAGAATTCCAGCTTACATTACAAAATTAAAAAATTTAAACCTTGGTTAGATTCAGAAGTACAATTATTTTTAGATATAAACTACACTACTGAAATAAATGTAATTAATCTTTGGGATACCTTGAAAGTTTATCTAAATGGAAAAAATATTTCATGGTATAAAAACAAGCTAAAAGAGTGGGAATCAGAATTATGTAACATCCAAAAACAAATTACAGATCTCACTATTAATTCATTTACTTACACAAAAAATAATCATAAAAAAGCATTGGAAGACTTAAACAAAAGGTATAATGAAATCCTAACTCGCAAAACTAATATAGCTGTAAAAAGGTTAAAACTTAGTTCCTATGCAGTAACACCCAAACATATGCTTAATTTAGCAATAAGATTAAAAAAAGATTTGATTGAAAATAATATTACAAGTATTATACATGAAGGAAGGAAAAAAAACAAAAAGGTTTCAGATATAAATGATATACTAGATGCATTTAAACATTATTTCTCTGAACATTATAATGATACTTCACATAAAACTAATACATCAATCTTACACCTGAAATTAGTAAAGGTAAAGACGATACCAGAAAAGTTAAAGTTAGACATTCAAAAACAAATATCTCTAAAAGAAATTACTCAAAAAATCAAGGAAAGTAAAAGTAATAAAACACCGGGAATTGATGGAATAATTAATGAATTGTATAAGATATTTCCATCTTCAGTAATATAATTGTTTCACAAAACTTTGAATGAAATTCTAGCACAAAACACAACTCCAATTTCATGGAGATACTCCTTAACTACACCCATTATAAAAGAAAACAAAGACACTTTACAGTGTAAATCTTATAGGCCAATATCTTTACTTAACAACGATTATAATCTTCATGTCAATATTAGCATAATTAAAAAATCATTGACACACATAATAAATGAGGATCAAACAGGATTCATTTATAAAAGACACACACATGACAATATACAAAGAATTCTAAAACTCATAGATTTTCCTAAACAGAAACAACCAAGAAGCTCTAATAGTAGCTTTGGATATAGAAAAAACCTTTGATTCGTTGAACTGGGATTTTCTTTTTAAGGCTTTAGAATTGTTTGAATTTCCTACTAATTTTATTATGCTAATAAATAATATTTATAAAAAAAAACTGGCTTATGTAAAACTTGAGCCATTTACCTCAAAGGCTATTGAAATAACCAAAGGTACGATGTCTCCCATCCTGTTTGCCTTAGGAATTGAATTATTTACCTCAATAGTACACCACAACTCTAATATATCAGGCATAGATGTATATGGTCGACTCAATTCAAAAATTATGTTATTTGTTTATGATGTTTTACTCACGTTATCTGTCTCAGAGAAATCAGTACAAAAACTAGATGGAAAGGTTTTATCATATTTTTGACCTTAGATTTAACAAGGGAAAATCTAATTATATACATTTGAATACAAAGAGAGAATTTACTTTAACAACAAATTGTGTGATAGGAAAACAAGTTCCCATAATAAAATATTTAGGAATAACATTATGTGATAATTTGGAATCTACATTAGCCACAAATTAGAGCAACATAATTAATAAAATAAAAAATGTTAATAGTAAGCTGGAATAAAATGTTCTTGAGATTTGATGACATATTACAAATAATAAAAATGACAATGTTTTGTTTGTCTTTTTGGCTTTTCCCAGTTAGGGGATGCCACAGCGAAACTCTGGTCCGCTAATAATTGGCAGTAGATTTTTATGGTGCCGAGTTGCCAGCCTGAAGCCCAACCTTCAGTGAAGGCACACCCATTCACGCATATCTTTCGAACACCACTCGACCATGAGGAGGACATGCAGACTCCGCAAAGAAGGCACTCCAGCCGAGAATCAAATAGGAGAACCTCTTGCTGTGAGGCAACAATGCTACCGCTGCACCACTGTGGCTATCCAAAAATTAATTGCATTGCACAAGCTATTCCTATAGTACCTAACAACAAAATCTAGAAAGAAAGAAATAAAATTCTATTAAACTTTCTTTGGTATCCAAAAAGAAATAGAATAGCCTATACATATCATATTAGATCTTTGGAAATGGGTGGAATTAAACTTCCAGATCTAGAATCATAAATAAAAGCTTCCATATTAAGAACTATCATTAATCGGATAGATCCTAATTATTCTTCAACATGGAAAACATTGCATACTATTATTTTTCTAAATGAAAATAAAATAATTAAAAATTGTATATTAAGTGAAAAAAATAATAGGATGTGGCACATATTGACTGTTAATATTCAATATAACAAAACCAACAAAATTATATAAAATATTAAATTATATAAATAATATTTACAATTTATTCAGAAGATTTATATATACTAACATGGATATTAAGATTTGGTTAAACTTGATAATACCCTTTAGCTCTACAAAGAATTTCTTCAATAAAATTCATAATGTTATCTTAACTAGATGAGAGGGGAAAAACTTCACTTGTTGGCAACATTGTATAGAAAATCAAGTAGTATTAGACATTCAACAAATTCTGAATAAATACGACATTCCATCAGCAGATTGGTTGATACTACAAAGCATATTATCATATGTTAAGGATCTTAATAGTAAAACTATTAATTCTCCTTATAAAACTAGTCAAAATTTGATAAGTCTAATATCTGAAGTTATTTACGACAATTATAATTGGATGAAACTAATTTCAAAATTATACAAAATATTGATAACATATAAAACTAACCCTAATGCAAGATATTGGAATTTCATAGCAAAAGGATGTCACACTAATCTATCAATTGAAAGTAAAACAAATCTTTTATGTTCTGTTAAATTAACATTTAATTTACAAGTATGGAAAATATTTACATGGAAATATATTCAAAGGGCATTTATCACACCTGATAAACTAGCTAAATTCAATTCACTTGTTAAATCCATTTGTTGGAGATGTTCTTTAAACTGTAAAGCTGATTGGTCTCATATATTTTTTGATTGTATTAATATAAAAAAATTCTGGGAAGAAATTACTATTTTTCTCCAAGCTATATTCACAAATACCTTTATTTTAACCAAATCTTTAGCCTCTTAAATGTTAATAATACTATTGGAATGAATAAAAAAGATCTATACCTACTTTGGTCCATACTAGCTGTAGCAAAGACCTACTCTGGAAGAATTCTTGAGATTGATGGAAGAAACAGCGACATTAGAAATCAAGGTAAAGAAATCGGGAATTTCACCTAAAACATGGACAAACAATCCTTGCGAAAACAATTTAACTCTTATTGAAACATTAAAAATGAACCCTAAATAATTGTATAACTTTATACTTCATTAACTGAATATTATAAATTTTTGTTACTAATTTCATATATTTTATAATTGTTTCCCTCCTTTGTTCAGGTCAATTGTACATAGTGTATACAAAGGTTTATAATACTTGTTTATTGATGATTGTATTGTTAAACATTATATTATTTGGAAAATAAATTATTTGAAAAAAAACAGAAATCAATAATTACAACAAAAATATGGTGCACATCATTATTATGTGCATCACACATTAAATATCATCAGTGTCATGTTTTACATAATTTACACACATTTTATTTGGCATCTATAGCATGCTGTAATGACACATTTCTTGCAATAAACAGAATTATGATAAAAAAATAATAACTTACACAATATGTTAAGGTTTTCAAAGAGAAGTTCCAAGAGAAATTTTAGCAAGTCATTTGCATTATACATTATGGTTTACATAGAGTTTAGAAAATATATCTCAGAACATAGTGTGATGTGCAGATCACATTCATATTTCAGAACATAATGTGGTACCCAGATCACAATGAACATTAGAGAAAGAAGTATATACATACAGTAAATCATAGTGTTATACATATTACATTTTCTACTAAAACATTACATATCTTACTAATGAAAACTGGGATATAGATCTAAAAGATGTAGAGAGGCAGTGTAGAGTGGAGAGACTGGTGTTATAGAGGAGGTAAGATGAAGTGAGGTGGGAAATGAGGGAGATACTTTGGACAAGTTTACACAAGGGGAATGTTTTGGGGTTTGTGACAGAGTGGGAGTGTGGACGGAAGGGATAGGGTAGGGTGATAGGATGAGAGGTATGTAGTTAATACATGTTAGAGTCTATTATGTTAATCATATGTTAAAAAGTTATCAGAAGAGGGCATTGTAGTTAAAGTGCAATGGGGTAGTCAGAGTTTTAACCAGGGCCTGAGCAAGGGCAGAGCAGTGGCTGGTTAGGTGGTTCTTCAGGAGGATTTTGATGTAAGCGAGGTTAGTTTTACAAAAAACAGTTTGTGGGATGCTGTTCCAGATTTTGGAGATATAGCTGGAATATAGAGAATCTCTAACATTATTACTAGGCATGGAGATTTGTAGTAAGAATTTATCTGTGGAGCGAAGAACACAAGAGTTGGTGTAAATTTGGATCAGTTGTTGGAGAGCTGGGGATTTTTCTGAGTTGTATATCAGTTTGTGTGCAATGTTGAGCTGAGTGAATGTTAGATAGTGGGGTAATTCTAACCAGTTAATTTGCTTTAAGGCTAGGCACTAGTGGTTCCTATGGGGGAGTAAGTAGTAAATTTAACTATTTTATTGTAGCACATTTCAAGTCTTACTAGATCTGTTTTATTTAAGTTGGTGAAAAATGAGGAAGCATATAGAAGGGTAGAAATCAGATGAGTTCTAGCAATAGCCTATCTTGTATTGTCAGTTAGAAATTGTATGATTCTGTAAAGTGAGCCTAACTTCATATGTGTCTTTTTGATTATCTGAGTTAGGTGTATGTCAGCTTTCATTTTGCTGTCTGCGATGACTCCTAGTAATTTTGCTTGTGATACTGTATCTATTGTGATGTTGTAGGAGGAATATATTTTTAAAAGATGAGGAGCTGAGGGGTTTACTAGGGGAAAAGAGCATAATTTTTGTTTTACTTGGGTTACGTATTAGTTGAGAGTCTGTTAACCAAGATTTTGTAGCAGTAAAGGACTGTTGTGTGGCTATTTTGAGTTCTTGTAGTGTGGGAGCTGTGCAGATAGTGTGGAGTCATCGGCACACTGAATAATGGAGGCAAGATGTGTAGCAGTGTGAAGTTTATTTGGAAAAATAGTGAAGAGGTCCAAGAATAGAACCATGTGGTACACCCATGGTGACAAGAAGAAGGGATGACAGATCTTGCTGCCATATAACTGCCTGCTGATGACTGCTTAGGTAGCTGTGAAACCAGGCAAGTGATGAGTGAATGAGTTTGTATGTAGATAGTT
Organism: Protopterus annectens; assembly: GCF_019279795.1. NCBI lineage: Eukaryota > Metazoa > Chordata > Ceratodontiformes > Protopteridae > Protopterus > Protopterus annectens. The sequence continues at coordinate 64,377,838 of NC_056731.1, forward strand.
CTGTGAGGAGTTTGTGAAGGGACATGGTATTGAATGTTTTTGGTAAGTCTAAGAAGATGGAAGAGATAAGCTTGCCTTCATTTCTGAATTGATTTATTGTGTTAGTAAAGCTTAGGAGAGCTGTTGTGGTGCTGTGATTTGGGTGAAAGCTACGTTGTAGGTTAGATAGAGGAGCAGTAGTAGAGAAGGTAGTCCATTAACTGGGTGTCTATACATTTTTTCTAAGACTTTGGAGAGTGGTGACAAGCTATGGATTGGTAGATGGAGAGCTCTGTAGAGTTGGTTCCTTCATGCAGTGGGATGATGTGAGCTATTTTCCAGAGTGCTGGTATGTAGTTTACAGTTATTGAGTCATTCATGAGGATGGATATAGGGTAGGCGATGGTGTTAGTGGCTAATTTAAGGAATTTGGTAAGTAGTTTATCAGCAGCTAGGGTTGTTGTTTTAAGTTTACTGAGTAATTTCTTAAAGGTATTGATTTGGATGGGCTTGAAGGAGAATAAGTTCTTGGTTTCACTGGATGGGAGTGGGATGGATGGAGGTCTATTATAGGTTCATAGGTTCATAGGTTGGTAGTAGGCTATCGGCCCTAGGGCCTATACAAGCCTAGGCATAACAATTCCCTGGCTATTTCTTCCCACACTATTTACTTCCCTCAACCCCTATCTAGCAGGGTGACTGACATGATCCCCAGGGTGAATTTCCTTTCTCCTATCCAATCATCAAGGTTACTTTTGAAGAGGGCCAAAGAGGCACTCTGCTTGACATGTATGGGCAGTCTATTCCAGAGTCTGTGGGGTCTCTGGGTCAGGAACCTATCCCTCCAGCATATTTTGTTTATTGTGATGACAAGATTTAGATCCCTGGAGCGTGTGGCTCTGAGGGATTGGGATTTATTTAAGTGTAGCATGTTCAACAGCTCTGGGTTTGACATGGCCTTGTATGTTAAGCAGAGATCGCCTTGGAGTAGACGATATGCGGCAGAGTATAGCTGGAGTTTTTTAAGGTGGTCAGCATAGGGCATCTGTATTTAGGCCTGTGATTCTTTTAGTGAGGTATTTCTGCGGCCTTTCCAGTTGTTGCAGATGTCTTGAGAGGTGCATACCAAATGGGGCATTGTATTCTATAATGGGTCTAATGAGGGATGAGTACAGTGGGACAATAACCTCCTTTTTTCTGGATGAAAAGTTTTTAGTGATGAGGTGTGCCACATAGAAGGATTTCCTGACTGTTGTGGCGATGTGGTTATTGAAGGTGAGACCACTATCCACCTGTGTCCCTAAGTCTCTTATCACACTTTCAGTCTTTAGTGTACTGCCACCTATGTGATAATTCACAGGTATATGTTTTTTTCCCAAAGGGGATAACTATACATTTCTTGGCATTGAGCTTGAGCCCATGGCTCTGGCACCAGGCACCTGTTTCTGTAAGGCCATTTTGTAGAGTATCCACATCATTTGGGGATTCAATAATGGCTCCCAGTTTGCAGACATCTGCGAACTTTGTTAGCCAGAGTTACTTAGTGTTGGCCTGTACTTCAGAGAAGTGGTTGCCAAACAAGAGAGGTCCCAGGACTGAACCCTGAGGTACTCCACTTGTCACTTGTGTGGAGCTGGATTTGGAGTCAACTACTTTTACAGTGTGGGTTCTGCCACTAAGCCAGTTGGCAACCCATCGAGGGACGTAGGGATTAATGCCCAGCTTAATAAGTTTATCTATGATTCCAGAGTAGGGGATGGTGCCAAAGTCCTTGGCGAGGTCCAGATAGGCTGTATGGACTGCCTTACCCTCGTCCACAACTCTGGAGACTGATTTGAAGAAGTCAACAAGGTTCAGGAGACAAGATTGGGCCTTCACAAACCCAAACTGGGTGGGGTCCAGTGTTTTAAGGTTGCCAATGTCTTTGTTTATAAGTTCCATGATAATACGTTCCATGGCCTTGCAGATCAAGCTCGTCAGACTGATGGGGCAGTAGTTCCCGGGATCCAAGGTGGATCCTCTCCTTGTGGAGTGGGATAACTGTAGCTGTGCGCCACTCAGGCACAAAGCCTGAGGTGAGGGTATAATTAAACATGACACTTAGATGAGGTGCCAGTTCATTTTGTAGTTCATGTAGTACACAGCCCGGGATGTCATCTGGTCCCATGGATGCTGTATTCTTAGCTTTGGAGAGTGCGTTTTTTACCTGTGTGGCTGTTATTACCAGAATTTGACAATCTTCCAGTACTGAGATGGGCCATTTAGGGGGTGAGAGGGGGGTGAAGTTGGCACTGAATCTATCTGCCAGGATATTGACAATATCCTTGGGATCAGTATATTTAATGCCATTCTGTTGTAGCTCAGAGCAGATCTGAGCATTGCCATTTAGATTCTTGACATAGTTATAGAATGCCTTGTGGTTGTCTTTGGAATCTTTGGGAATTTTATTTTCGTAACTAGCTTTGGAGGATTTTATGAAGGATCTCAGCTTTTTACTGAGGCTGGTAAGGGAGTTTTTTGCATCCTGGGATTTTCCTCTTTTCTGCAACAGTTTTTTCCTTTTGTTGTAAAGTTTGTTTATAGCAGGGGACCACCAGATTGGCCTCCTTTTTTGGAGGAGAGCATCTTGATTCTATTTGGGATGGCACAATTTATGCATGAGTGGATGTGCTCATACAGTGCCTTAGTGTAGGACTCAGCAGTCGAACTTTCAGTTCCTGTCTGCATGGGTGTCATGAAGTTTGTAACTTCTGACTTGAGTAGCATGAAGTTGGTTTTGGAGAAGTTTTTTATGGAGGTTTCCTTACTGGGTGTGGGGGTGGGATGTAGATGTTAAGGGAGATTAGCTTATGGTCTGACCTGACCAACGAGGGGGTGACCATAGGTGTAGAGCATTGATTTCCCATGTTTGTAATGACCAGGTCTAAGATATTGATGGGACTATGGATTAGTTGATCCAGGGCACTGGAATTTTTGAATTCCAAGAACCGTTGGGCAAAGGTGTTGGTGCACAAGTAGTTTTCCCAGTTAATGGCAGGGTAGTTGAAATCACCCAGTATCAAGGTGTTTGGTTGTATATTAATATTCTCCAGTATATTTAGAAAGGTGTAGTGAGAATATTGGGGCATGGTGGGGGATGAGAATCTTGGGGCATGGTGGGGGATGAGAATCTTGGGGTATGGCATTTTTAGATAGTGAGAGGATACCTCTCAACTATAGAGATTTTCACAGAATGTCCAGATTTGTGTCTCATATTTTTGGTCCATTTTTCATAAAATTGTGTTTTTTTTGCCAAATTAGTAGCAAATCATTGATGACTAAAGTTAGAAACTAATGACAGACATTTGTGTTTTAGACTTCATACCCTTCAGAAAATGCATGCTAATGCAAATCCTGTTATTCTATCAACTTTCTAAGTTTGTAAGAACAATATTTAAAAATTGTCCTAATTTTGGGGCATTTGTCCCACTTTTATTAATGGCTTTGTCCAGATTTCTTGCTCTAAGAAGTTGAGAGGTATCTTTTGAGGCAATGCTATCATTGTTGTTGGAGACAGATGGGGGTGGGTGTTGTTTGTTGGCCAGGCTGGAGGGGTTTTATAATAGCAGACCAAATTTTTTGTGGGTTATTTTTGGTTTTGTGTTGTTGAGTCAATAAAGTATTTTTTTTCCTAATTTGATATGTGTTTTTTTTTTGCTTTGTTTCTAACCTGTCAGTCTTTGAATAGGTTATCTTGGGTTTTGTTGGTGCGCTAGTACTATCAAGCTTTGTCTCTTAAGTTAGTCTTGTGTTTTTAGTTAGCCAATGTGCATAGTTAGTTTGGTTGGACATAGTTAGATTTCACTCTTATGGTTCGTAAGGGAGCTAATTTATTAACAATGCTGAGGAAAGTGGAATTAAAATGGTCTACAGCTATGTCTACAGCTAATGTTTTAAATGGGGTCCAGTTACAGTCATGCAGAATAGTGAGACAGGATTGAACGTTAAAGTGTTTCTTGTTGCTGATATGTTGGTAGGTTATATTTCTTAGAGGGTGCGGATGTTGTCTATAAAGATATCTGGGGAGGTGGTCACTAAAGCTATCAGGGAGACAGCTTGATTGGAAGGAGAGAGAGCTTTTGTTAATTAAGATTTAATCAAGGGTAGATTCTGTTTTAGAGGTCTTGTCAACTCTGGTTGCTGAATGAATGACCTGGGTAAAGCCATACAAGCTAATGAAATCAGTGGGGTTGTCAGAGTTACATGTAGACCAATCATGTTAACGTTTCTGATTACTATTGATTCTTGTGGAAAGGTTAAGGATAGGTAGTGGAGAATGTCTTCAATTACAATAAGGTCATTACTGGGACAGATGTATACACCTATTATGGTAATGAATTTTTGGGGGTTTAGTTTGAGTTTGGTGATTAGTTTTTCAGCTTTGTGGAAATCTGTAATTTTTGGTTCTATAAGTTCTAATTTTAGATTGTTTTTGCAGATTATGGCTACTCCTCCTCCACTTTACTGTTTCTATCAAGCCTGTGCACGTTATATCCCAGTGGAAATATTTTATTACTGTTTATTTCTGGCTTGAGCCAGGTTTCTGTTACAGTTATGATGTCAGAGGAGTATTGTAAAAGGCTGGCATGTAGTTTGTAGGTCTTGTTGACTGTATTTCTTACATTCATGTTAAGGATCAGTAAGTTGGCATTTATGGGGGATGTGTTTAGTGCTCTAATTGGTAGAGGGGTTGGGGAGTTTGTGGTATGTTCCTGACTAGTGCTAGGGTCACGGCTTGGATGTATGTCTCTGCTTAGTTTAGTGTGTGGGTGAGTTTAGTAGTCATTTTGTTGTATTTGAGTAAGATGTGAGTTGTGGAGCATGTAGTAGAAAACTTTTATGTGAATTTTTGTATATAGTTAGTGTTAAAGATGTCTGGTGCTATCAGAATGTTTGTGGATGCTGTTTTTAGTGTAATGTTGTGTGGGGAGTAACTGTTGGATAGCTGATTGTGATAAGATGTTAAGTAAGAAGCTATTGAGAGGAGTATGAGTACGACTGTGTTTAAAAGAATAATTTTTAGATGCATGCAATATTGGGTAGGTAGTGTTAAATATTAGATTGTGGGGTGGGAAGAGTCAGGTGTGGAGGAAGTTGGAGTGCTAGTAGGTATAATGTAGTAGAAAACTGTAGAGAGCTGTAGGTAGTATTAGTAGATTAATTAGGAATGGGGAGGAGGGAGCTGAGGAGAGGCAGTGGACAATGTATGAGTAAGTATGGGTGGGGTTAGTTTGGATGTGAGTCTTTAGCAGCAGGAAGAAGCTAGACTATTTGTATCCTACCACTTTCATTTTGTAGATAAGGAGCTGAAAATCTGCATAGTATAGCAATTTCTTTGTTAGCCATTAGGCACTTTACTCTGCTTAGTGCTCTTAGTAGTAATAAGAAACAGCAACTGTCTATTTACTAGTGGGAGATGGGGGATATGCAGCAACAGCGTAACTGCTATTTTATTAGAAGGTTAATCATTTTCACTGGTTCCAAACAGCTTGCAGTAAGAGAGAAAAGCTTGCCTACATTGTAGAGGGGAATAGGGGAAGTGGTTATGTTCCTGGCAGTGTGCACGCAACTTTGATTGTTTATACTTTGTGACAAATTTAGACACTAAAATAACAGTTGATTCAATGAGGGGAAAGAACGTACATTGAATATCTTATGTGCACTTTGCAGTAACTTGGTCATGTTCTTATAGATGGAGTGCTTCTAGTTAGTGTAGTCCAAGGTGGGAGGGGGGGGACTCATCGGGTGTAATTTTAAGTTTAGATTAGGTGGGGAGACAATGGAGAAACCAGGGCCAAAACATTACTTTAATTTCAGCTAATACAAATATCAGTAATTTTATATTCTTTGATTTTAAGTGTCTGTTGCAAAATAGTAAGCTTGAATGTGCAAAAATGTGGACTTGCATGTAATGAGTCTGAAATCCCTCAAGAACTCTGCTGAAATCTTTATTCACTTGACAGTGGCCTAATGGTTAAGGTGTTTGCTTTACAAACACAAGGTGTAGGGTTTGAGTCTCACAAGGGATAACTGGCTAGGCTTACCAGGGCAGTTAGCTTAGTATGAACCTTCTCTTCTTTACCATCATCTATTTTTTCTTTCTTTCTCTTTTTTTCCCTGTGATTTCATTAGCTTACTTAAGGTAATTTAAAACAGCAGACAAACAGAATACAAGTGATATCCAATGGTCTCTCATCAACATTGCTTATAACTTGCCATCTGTAAGGTATAGCTATGTATCGCTATATTATACTGCATATAGGTTTATATTACACTGTATCTAACTTTCCAGCCCCCCATTTTTTACTATGATATTCTCACCCAGGCTGTACCACTAAATGGTCCACTGAGATCAGTACACTACAATGGTAAATAAATGTAAAATACAAAAAAAAAAAAAAAAAAAAAAGATATTCACTTTTTTCTGAATTATGGTGATCTCAATGTCAGTATATATGTGAGGTGGAGTTAGAGCCACCCACACCAAATAGCTTCAAAAGAGAACACCAACTGTTGACATAAACTGTTCTTAATTAATATGGTTTCACTGCCACCTGCCCCCATACTTTCGGGACATAAAATTATGGATGCCAGTATTGCAATAGGGAGCCAATACAATTACTATCAAATAATGCAGAACATTCAAAATATGCACATTTGTAAAGTAAACATAGGGCACTCGAGTATATATACTGCATCTAGGGTCTATATTAGATCAGCAAATGCTTAAAAAAGCGAATGCTGATTGATTGAACTTATGTAAGTGAAAGCTTAAAATATCAAAGCAACAGAAACCTGAATTTTTTCCTAGGGAAAGAATTTGGTTGTCCGTTTCTGTTGCTTCAGTATTTTCAGTGCTGTGGTGGAAAGTTATGGGTCGGGTATAGGTAAGTGTGCAATTGTGTGGATGCGAGTGTTAGGGTGGGTTAGGTGAGTTAGGGTTAGGGTGTGGGTTAGGTATGTGTGCGATTGTGTGGACATGAGGGTTAGGGTGGGTTAGGTGGGTTAGGGTTAGGGAGCAGGTGAGGTGAGTGTGCGATAGTGATGAACCTTAGGGTTAGGGTTTAGGTTAAGGTAAGTGGATAGTTAGTGGTGTATGTATAGTTTAGTGAGGGTTAGGTGTCAGATTTTAGGCGTATGTGTGTGGATTGCTGTTTGTTTGGTGTGCTTGTGTTGTGTGTATGTGTTTTGGATCAGCGATTTTTTTCCCTAGGAAAAAAATCACTGTTCTGACAGTTCGAGATTGTAAGCTTTCGCTTACATAAGTTCGATCAATCAGCGTTCGCTTTTTTAAGCATTTGCTGATCTAATATAGACCCCTGCATCTACAGCAAAGCAGTAACATAAATATGAGTGCAGACATAATGCAGTAAAAGAATGATACTATGGGATAGGTGTTTTAGTCTATATGCAAATATTCTCAATGTTCAAACTTGTTACAACTTCCTGGAGTACATGTAAAGTGTAACTGAAGAACATGTGATAAATAAATGTAAGTGAGGCACTGTTTATAGATTTGAAGTGAGAGACACTTTTCAGGAAGCTGAAGTGAAGAGAGGATTATGATTATGGGGTAAAGTAAATCCTGTACATTGCAGTTAAGCAAATGTTCTCTATCAAGGCTCTGTAGGTGGTTATGAAATAAAACCTTAACATACAGAAGAAAGCAAATATGCTGAAATCCATTTCAAGCTGATGTAAATATTTATTAAATTACTAAAGCAAATAATACTAAGTTAATGAAAACACCAAGGTTCAAACTTTTGATAATCAACTTGTTAATAACTCAAAGCACTTTGATATATATGCCCCCCCGACTACCATGCAAGTGTAGACCTCTACTTACTTCTCTCTATTAAACTAATTCTCAGGATACCAAGCCTCAGAATAAAAGTATTTATTTATATATTTATTTGCTATCTTTAGCATTTGCTTGCTTGAGTCATCCATTTAAGATAAGAAAAATTAAAATGACTTTAAGCAGTTTAGCAGAATGAATATAAATTGAACACACAGTAAAACACAAAAGTTTACAAGAGACAGTACATATAAATAGATACATGTTTTGCAAGTTAATTAAAACATCCAATACATGAATTTGACAATGACTCAAAACAAAGAAAGTGGATAAAAAAAGGGAATGTGATCTGCGACACTTTTTTTTTTTTAAAAGATGAGCTTGAGGGAAAATGATTAATTAAAGTGGTGGTGGAACTGACAGTTATACAGCAGTGTGTAGGAGGATAAACATGACCAGACAAGTTTGAGAGACAACATGAGGGAAATACGTAGAGTTGTCAGCACAAACACTGATTGAATGATGCACTGGGCATAGCAGAGAGAGAAACAAATGATTGGTAGATACGTTGAGTGAGAGGAATGTTGGGTAAAGGTGAGTAGGAAGATGTAAGACTGCTAAAAGGAATAATAGGGATTAATAAATATTAGAGGTAGATACAAGAGTAGGAACTGGTAAGGAAAGAGAAGAAGAAAGTAAACAGTTTAGGAATAAAATATGAAAAAAGACAATATATATATATATATATATATATATACACACACACACACATATACATATACACATATACATATGCAAAAAAGGTTGGTATAATGCTTAAGACATAAGGTGCAGGGGTTTGATATTCACATGGGATAATTAGCTAGGCTTAAAATGGCCCACAAGGGCATTTAGCCTACTACTAATTTATGAACCTATGAACCTATTAAAAATAAAATGAAGATCCCAGCCACTAAAGGTAGATACTGGAACTTGTGTATAAAGAGGTAAAAACAAAGTACTGAAACCACCACTGTGATAGGGATAAAACAAATACTTTAATAAAGTAAAATAAATTACTATTACACCAATACAAAGAATAACGCTTTCAGTTATAAACCCTTTTTCAAGTCTTAAAACTTCAAAAGCTCATATTCTCTTAAAAAGTGTCACTTAACCAATCACATAAAAGATGTAAATAAGTCACATTTTTTTCCTTAAACTCTATTGGTTGATCAGAAAACTACATCCATTCCTGATATTTGTATGCTAAAATGGCTATTCCTTCTTCATTGGTCACTATAGAATCAAATGGCGAATAAAAAGCATACAAGCACTTCCAAGTCACTGGTTCTAATATAAAAGCATAGACCAATCACATATTTAATATAAACAAGTCATAGCTTTTGTAAACCTTATTGGTTGATCAGAAAACTGCATCCAATCAACATGTACATGCTAAAAAGGCTGTGCTAAAATGCTAAAAAGAACATGAACTTTTGAAGTTTAAAGATTTGGAAAAAGGTTTATACCCGAAATTGCTCATCTTTTTATTTGTGTAATAGTAATTTATTTTGCTTTATTAAAGTATTTGTTTTATGCCTTTCGCTGTGTGTGCATGTGTGTGTGTGCGTGTGTGTGTGTGTGTGTGTGTGTGTGTGTGTGTGTGTGTATATATATATATATATATATATATATATATATATATATATATATATATATATATGTATATATGTATGGGTCTCCTTCTGTTTGTCGAAAACATACTTTATTGACAAACAGAAGGTCGAACCCAGTTAAGCGAAAGTGCACTACATCAGAAGTGCACTTTCATGAAACCCGACTCGCCGAAGCAAGTTACAGTGGGGGTAAAGAAATATATATTTTTTCCCCAATGTAAAGTGCACTTCCAATGTAGTGCACTTTCATGGAAGTAGGGTTTTACTTTTCTTTTTTGAAATTGTGAAATTTTGATAAAGAAAAATCGCCATGTGTTCATTAGTTGTTGTTTTAATTGAGACTTGAAAAATTTCACATGTGGTATCTGTTTAAGGACATGGAAGATAGAATTCCACATTCTAGAGATGTTGGAGAAATACAGAAGTCATCAGAAGAGTGGTTTGATTTAATTATTAGGAGTGTTTTTATCCGCAGAATAAAAAGGCTTGTTTGGCATTTAGTGTTCTAGGATGTGAGGTAGGCTAAGACATTTTTTCAGGTTTGTGAATAAGGTTACGTGTGCCAAGCAGTTGAGATAGAATCGGGTAGAAAGGCATTTCTAGCCAGTGTAGCTGCTTTAATGCTACACAAAAACGAGATCAGTATGTAACGTTAGCTGCAAATGTGGATACTTTGTTATAATATTGATCAAGGAGATTGATCGGGGTTGCCTGAAGCTTAAAGAGAATAGTGGGGGCACAGAAGAGTGTTGGTAGGAAGAAAGCTGAAGCAATATATTTTCTGGCATTACCTGTAAAATAAGTATTTATCCTGCAGTGGGTACCAATTTTTGATGATTTTTTTTATTAATACTTTCACACAGTAGTAAAATTTCAAGTCGATATTATTTAATATACCTAGTAGTGTGGGTTAGTAATTCAGTTTTTAAGTTGTTTATAGATGTTAGATTGAAGAGAAAGTTCTGGGTAGATTATTGTTGTAGAGTAAATAGGATAAGGTTGTATTAAATTACTATCACTGAGTTGGTTTTCAGTGAACGACAAAATGTCATAAAAAGATTATCCATTACACAAAATGGCCAGTAAACAAGAAAATGTGAAAACTATTCTACCATTTAAATCTTAATGTTTTTGCTCCAAAATGCAAAAAAGAAGAAATGAACTTAACAAATGTTGTTGTGTCTTTCGGCTTTTCCCGGTTAGGGGGTCGCCACAGCAGAACTCCGGTCTGCTAATGATTGGCAGTGGATTTTTATGTGCAGAGTTGCCAGCCCTGACGCACAACCTTCAATGAAGGTACGCCCATTCACGCATGTCTCCTCACAGAAGACGCTCTAGCTGAGAATCGAACGGGACAGCATCTTGCTGTGAGATGACATCGCTACCGCAGCACCACCACCGCAGTCCCACTCACAAAGCAAATTAAAACAGCACTGCACTAACCTAAGAACCAATGATCTATGCTGATCTTTGCCAGATCACCTACTGCCCCTTTAACATGGGAGTTTACATTGCATATTAGATGAGGTGCCTAAGATCACCTGCAATAATGTTGTAATTATTCTCCTAATACTACGCAAGTATTTTACTGAATTCTCTAATCTCCTCTATGTTCTGATGGGGGAGGGTGATTTCTGAAACAAGCATACCCAATTTAAGGAAGGAAACGCAATAGTGTTGTGGTTTTAGTTGCCTCATAGTACTTGATCTTTTGGTTCTTTTCCTGGCTGGAATACCATCTCTACTGAGTCTGCTATCCCAGTGACATGCCGACGTGATTAGTGTGTGTGTGTGTGTGTGTGTGTGTGTGTGTGTGTGTGTGTGTGTGTGTGTGTGTGTGTGTGTGTGTGTGTGTGTGTGTGTGTGTTTGTGTGTGTGTGTGTGTGTGTGTGTGTGTGTGTGTGTGTGTGTGTGTGTAGTCATTCTGAGATGGAGTGGGGTCCTTCTTAGGATTACTTCTCTGTCTTATACACACTGCATGCTGAGACAAACTCAGGCTCAGGTTTTGCAGAATGGCTGAATGAATGAATGAATGAAAGGAAGTAATGAATCCTCCCATTAAGTGGCATTTAATTCTGTACTTGCCAGGAAACTTTGAGGACAGAGTTACTGAAAGAAGCTTTATTTATATACTTTTTGTAGATGATACAAACTTGAGGTAATTGTACTGCAACAAAGATATTTTACATAAAATAAAGGCTACAGACATGTTTTAATGGTTGTTTGCAGGTAAATTCACAGGACTTCATTGATAAGGGGTCCAGAATCTGAATACGGTGTAAACAGACAAACAGTCACAGTGACTGACATACTAGAGACACCTGAAAACAAAGCAGTTAGCAATGAAAATAATAAAGAAAGAAAACTTAAATTTTAATAAGCATGAAAAGCAATAATAGAGAGAGAGAAGGTCTAGAAGTGCAATACAGATGACACATTTCACTTGGAAAAACAATACTGAAAACATCAAAGTGTTGCTCTGTAGATGAAAAGTAGCACAATGATAAAGCAGTTTTATTAATTTTAATAAAAGCTGCAGCTAACGTGTTGGTGTATCTGTAAAACTTAATGAATATGAAAAGCTGATGATGAAAGGTACTGATGAATACACATACATTCCAGCAGCAGACCAAACCATAGAATGTGGTCTATAGTGAAACGATTGCATAAAAATGGGGAGATGAGAAACTGAACTTCAATAAATAGAACAAGAACAAGTAACAGATACAACATCCTACATCCTACAAACAGACCTAAAAAGGACAAATAACTGGTGGCAAAACCATGGTCTAAGACTAAATGATAAAAAATGCATAATCACACCCTTTGGTAAATCAGAAATCCCTGCAAATATAATATTGATAGCATACTCCTAAAAATAGACCCAGTGGTGAGGGACCTAGGAACACGGATTGATAGTAATCTAAACTATAACCACCAGGTAGCTACAGTGGTGAGGAATTCCTTCTGTGTGGCTCAACTTGTAAGTAAAGGCCATGGCATCAAGATCAAGAAATCATAATGGCATAGCACTCAGCCTCATCAGGCCCGTAATCGAGTTCAGTGCTCCCTTCTGCATGTAGCTAACCAGGCACTTACACCAATTGGAGCAACCCCAAAGGTTTCTCACTAAAGTGTAAGACACATGTCTTATGCAGACTGACTAAAGGCCCTATCCCTTTACGCCATCTCATATACTTTACTCATTTTGACTTATGCCAGACCCACAAATCATTCTCTCATCCAGCCCTGATGAAAATGTTACATATTTGCAAGAAAAATTATACAAGGGTTACACATTCCATATACCTGAACCTTAGTTCTGACTCTAACAGAACTTACTGGAGTTACAGATTCATATCTCCAAGGCTGCCTAGTCTATGGAATAAACTTCCCATCTTCATAAAACAAAGTGCTTCCTTCATTCTCTTCAAAAAGAATGTGGATAAATGTGTTTGGAATCATAAATTTACTCCAGGGGTACTGCCATGTCCCTTATAAACAGAGGCAGTCTGTGGAATGACTGAGGGCTCCAACACCCAAAGACCCACTACTCTGATACTATCCCAACCCATATCTGGCAGATTAAGATATAATATTGTCATACCCTGGGTATTATTGGATAGGCTTGTAAAGGCTATTGTGCCATTGAACCAGTAATCACCTATGAACCCATGAACAGCAGTACAAGAAAGAATAAAAGAAAAGAAAGAATAAAACTTAAAAGAATATTAGAAACTTTCATTTTGGAAATGCAAGGGGGGTTAAAATACTTAAAAGAGGTTCACCAATCTAAGTGGTACAGAAAATGTTAGAAAGGAGCAGAACTGGTAGGTAGTTGTGCAGGTGTACAAGAAAGGAGCAGTGTAGGGAAAATTATTAATTTTTGGTTGAATGGGTTTCATCTATTAAATTTAATATTTTAATCAGCAGCCAAGATGCTAGGAGAGCACCATATGCTCCCCATATGACCGGGTCTATATCACCATGTCGAATGGTGAAAATTCACTGTTTAATCAAACTCAACAGTTTGAAATCCGTAAACAGCAAACTCACAGAACACTGATTTTTTTTCCCAGGGAAAAAAATTGGTGGGCCATCTTTGGGGTTTTGTTTTTTCCACCACTGTGGTGCGATCTCGGAGTTGGTATATTTAAGTAGGTGAGTGTGGGGGACACAGCCCCCCTCATTCGGGGGTGAGGGGGCTAATCCCCCCACTTTTGTTTGTGTTTAACGTTGCTAATTTTTATTTTTTTCACGGAGCAACGATTTTTTGTTCCTTGAGTTTGCTATTTACGGATTTCGAACTGTTCAGTTCGATTAAACAGCGTTCGGAGTTTTCACCATTCAAAATGGTGATATAGACCCATATGACCATGGTACAGCCATACTCCTGTAACCCACAACTGCATTCTGTTACTCTAACCAGGCTACATAACTCACCAGTTGCTCCTCAAAACTAGTATTTTGTCTAGTAATCTGTTCATTGGTATCAAAAATAAAAAATGTTTAACATATATGCTTCCATATTCCTTTGCTGATATAAATATTGCATCTGAGACATAGTCATATGTTGATGACTCCATTATTAAAATTGCAAGTCATCAGTGGACTTTTTTTGTGTACAAGCATATTTGCATTTTGTGCTAAATGTATTAAAAATCCTGTAATAATGAACCTGAGATACAAAACATGATAAAAGCAGTAGGTGTTTGTATACCTCGCATACAGGGTAAACACCGCTGCTTATCTACTGCTGCTTCAGTGCAACAGTTATTTACTGAGTCATTCTACAGAAAACCTGAAAAAATAAATAGGTATTTTTTAACAAAATTATAACTTTCTTCCACAGTAAGCCCATTGTCTCTTGAATCAAACAAGGAAATATTTCCTATATTGATTTTGTGGGAATAACTGTCACAAGAAACTGTAAATCACTAAAAGATAAAATCTTGAAGGACTAAGAAAACAACTCACTCCCATAACAAGAAAGGTTATTACTTGAAATATTTTATTTATGAAAGCACCGTATAGGTTTGTTCTCCAAGATTAGAACAATAAATGACAGGAATGTTCATTTTTCTCAGCAGTGTGCTGTCATGGGTTGAGAAAACAGTATAATAAATTAGCTGAAATGATGGCAAATTTCTTATTCATGACTCAATATGAGTAAAAAAAGAAAGGAAAATGCTTGCATTAGCATGTGTATTAAAACAGATTCTGACATATTGTCAGTGAGATTGTACAAGAAGTAACACTGTGACCCCCAGGATTGTAGTACAGTACTATTTGGTGTAGCATCGTAACAGAGCACAAATGCCCCCACCCACACCTCCCTTTTAACATGCAGTATTTTATTACTTGTAAATTATGACAAGACGCTGTACTGCAGTCTTACTGTCTCTGCAATCTTCATACGTTTTAGCTGCAAGTACTCATGGAACTTAAAATACAGCTTGCATGACTTTGGGTGTGTCAGCCGCTTGGAAATGGGACACAGTGCTCCAAAGTGAGATTGTTTGGGATCTGGAGAAACAGAGAGTCCAGTCCCAGTCCTGTGTGCTCTTGAGGGAACTTGTGCTTGATACAGAGAGCTGCATCTTAAAATACTGTGTAAATCTATTCCTGTTCTTAGTGTCTGTCTCTCACGGTGTCAGTAGTGAGGATTGAGGCTCCTTGATTTCTGGTCCAGGCCAAGACAGGCAATCACATATTGGTGGTAGAGTGGTGGGATATTAATTGAACTTCAGAAGCCTGTGGGCTGTTGTCACTGAAGGTGTGTGTGTACTCTCAAAAGCCACAAGGTAAACATTCAGAGTTTCACTTTCACAACAGTTTTATTTATTTTTTGTTAGTTTAGTTTAGTCAGGAAAAGCAGGCAAAGATGTCAGCAGAGGATTTTGGTAAGCTGACAAAGAACCAGTTGACCAAGGTGTCTGAAGCCAAAGGACTGGTGCATTCTAACTGGACTAAAGAGGAAATGATTTCAGCTTTAATCCAGCTAGACCAGTGGCCAGGAGGATGACCAGTCTGGTGTTGGGGATGTGCAGTCTTCAGAAACAGGACCGTTCAGCTTTTCCTCAGAGGACTTAAAAATCCATCTGGAGTTAAAGAGACTTGAACTGGAGGCTGAAGAAAAGGAGAAGCAGCGTCAGCATGAACTGCACCATTTGGAGACCGAAGAGATACTACAGCATTTGGAGTTTGAAGAAAAGGGTCTATATTATAACATCGAATTTTATAAACATCGAATGTTATAATATCGAACCCGTAATGTCAAATGCTGAAAACAGCGAAGGTGCAGGACACCGAATTCTTTCCCAGGGAAAGAATTCGGTGGGTCATTGCTGTGGCTTCGCTGTTTTCAGCGTTCGATATGTTGGAACATTATGGGTCAGGTTCAGGTAAGTGTGCGATTGTGTGTAGGTTAGGGTCAGGGGATGGTTCGGTGAGTTACAGTTAGGGAGCGAGTCAGGTAAGTGTGCAGTTGTGTGGACATTAGGGTTAGGGTGTGGGTCAGGTAAGTGTACGATTGTGTGTAGGTTAGGGTTAGGGGGCAGGTTAGGCGAGTTAGGGTTAGGGTGTGGGTCAGGTAAGTGCGTGGTTGTGTGTAGGTTAGGGTTAGGGGGTCAGTTAGGTGAGTTAGGGTTAGGGCACGGGTGAGGTGAGTGTGCGATAGTGACGGACCTTAGGGTTAGGGTTGGCTTAAGGTAAGTGGATAGCTAGTAGTGTATGTAAAGTTTAGTTTAGGTTTAGGTGTAGGATTTTAAGTGTATGTGTGTGGATTGCTGTTTTTTGCGTGTGTTTGTGTTGCATGTATGTTTCTCGGAATAATGTTTTTTTTTCCCTGGGAAAAAAATTCGCTATTCTGTTTTCAGATTTCGGTGTTTGGGGTTTGATATTATAACATTCAATGTTAAAGAACTTTGATGTTATAATATAGACCCAAAGAAAATGAAAGACTGCAGTGATTGGAGGCTGAAGAAAAAGAGAAGCAGCAACAACACTAAAGGGAGATGTTGACTCTTCATCAGGATCATGGAGATAATGGGGAAGGGAATAACTGAACCTCAGAATCAATAAAGGTCAGTAAATTACTTCCACAATTTGCAGGGGAGGATGACTTTGATAGTTTTATTCACATATTTGAAAGAGTATGTAACAAGCATAATGTTGACCATGAGCTCTGGGTATGGCTCCTGACCTCCTTACTCCATGGTAAAGCGGTAACTGCTGTTTCTAAATTGTCTGATACTGATAGTTTAAACTATGATAGAGTAAAACAATGTTTATTGAACTGTTGTAAGTTAACACCTGAAGCTTAACAGAAAAAAAAGTTTAGTGAGCATGAACTAAGACAGATGAAAGTGTATGTGATTATATTGCTGAGTTAAGCACTTATTTTCATAGGCGGGTGAGTGAGTGGGTATCAGGTCACCACTTTTGAAAGACTGACAGACCTTTTTGCAAGGGAACAAGTCCTTAGCACTTTGCCTGAGGACATTAGAATCTGGTTGGCAGACTGGAAGGGTAACCCTGCAGATGAGCTGGGGAGAAAAGAGGATCTCTACTTAGCAAATAAGGCATCACTGCACAAGAAGGGGATACCCAGTACAGTGCATGGATATAAGGGCACTCATGGTGGGCAGCCTAAATCACCTCAGCATAGTCTACCAGTAATAAGAGAAGCCACTTGCTCAAGTATGCAGCCAGGATCTGGGTCTGGATATTTTAAATGTAACCAGAGGGGCCATGTAGCATACACATTTCCACTTAAGCAAGGTGGGGAACAAAAGGTGAGAGAGCTAGCAATGGCAATAACACTGTGCCAGTAGTAAGTTGTCTGGATACAACAGGGATGTGATGGCGTCTCTACTCTGGGCCAGTAATTAAGTAGCCTCAATCCTCACCACCAACACTGGTGAGAGACAGCTACTAAAAATAGGAAGGGATTTACACAGTATTTTTTAGATGCAGCTTTCTGCATCAAGCACAATTTCCCTGAAGAGAACACAGGGAACATGCTCCAGACCTCGGACTTGACTTTCTCTCTCTACAGATCTCAAACAAGACTCACTTTGGAGCAGTGTCCCAGTTCCAAGTAGCTGACACACCCACACCTGAGTATTTGATTTTCACACACACACACACACACACACACACACACACACACACACACACACACACACACACACACACACACACACACACAAACACACACACACCCTCATGGCACAGATTTACTAGCTGTTCTACCCTCTGCCCAGAATATAAGGCAACCACATTGCCACCAGTCAGCCACTCTACGGCTCTTACAAGGGTAGCTAATTATACTGAGTAAAATCAATACTAATGTAAATGGTAGAGTGTAACCAAAGCAGCACAGCTTTTCAGAGTAGCTAAGGTGTCACTAAAAAAGGCATATGCACTCTCAAGATGTTAAAAGTATTCTCTAAAAGACTAGCTGCAATGAAAGGTATAAACATAATTAATAATAAATAATAAAGTAGAAAACATGAGAATACTAAATATCTAAGTACAATAAACACCAGAGTTTTAATCACAGGAGATATAAAAATAACACAGTTGGATAGATTCACTCAGATGCAGAAAAAAACAATACTTAACTAATCTCATTGTATTTCTTGACTGTCTAAAGAATAAATTTTCCCTAGCTAACTTAATTAATACAGCGAGGCAAAATGAGATGCTGAGATGCTTACTTCCACAAGGCAAGGTGATGAGCTTCAAACTAACTGAACTGAACTGACTATGATAACTGACATAGATCTTTTATATCAGGTTCCAAAGAAAGCAAAACAAACTGATGTGTGAGCTCCATTCTCTCAGTGCTGGCTATAGAATGACTTCACATTTGATCACCTGACTCTGGTACAATACACACACTCGGAGCTTTGCTAAAATCTTTTGCAGTATCTGAAAGCTATAGAAACATTTCAAAAACATCTACTCTTCCCTCCCAGAATTCTCTGTTAAAACATATATAGTTAATCAATTATAAAAACCCTGTTGATACATTTTTAACAGAAGCATCTGTACAAATCAGTGTGACAGTCAAATGACACAAAATGCTTTCCAAAACTCCAGCTAACTATGATGGCATATGTTACACATATGGGTATATGTAAATAACCCTCTATAGATACACCAGTATTTCAGCTTTATGGCTTCTTAATGCCCATGACTTTTAACTTTTTAAGTCTTTATGGATGCATTCCGGAAAATAAAGCACAGAGATAGATGAACGATATCATATAGAACATACCAGATACAGTGCTGGGAGTGTACTCAGCACATCTAATCAAACACTGTGATCCAATATTAGAACAAACTAAAAACTTCTTCTTACAAAAGATGTCCTAAGTGATGATGGAAAGCATTTCAAACTGCTGTATCAGGTGTATGTCTGATGCTTCTGCTAAATGCCACAATATAGTTAATAAGTGAGGCTCACATAGCTACTCAGTGAGAAATAAAAATTCCAACTGCAAAAAGTGAAATCTATGTAAGATTAAATGTCTTAACTCAAGGAAATAATGCTTGTTTTTTGCTTAACAAGATTTTTCTAGTTTTTATGTAAGAGAAGTTTGCTTGTTTCAAGCCATTTTGTCCTTAATTATCTTAATAAGACTATTTAACTTGTTACTGAGATTTTATTAACGATTCTAAGTAACTAAATGTTTAAAACTAGAACTATAAGATTTATAACCATGCTCAAGCATGCAGAATTGGTTTGTTGTAGTCAGAATTTCTTATTTCAAGTATCTTTTTTTTCACCTCTTCATTAATTTATTGCAAACTTTTAAATAGCAAAACATGTCTTTTACGAATGGGCTTATCTGTTCAGTCTGCCTTCATTGATGTAAGATATTTGAAAAATAAAGTTTTCCATTCAGCTGGTCAACATGAACACAAGCAGAAATACAACATTTTATAGCTGCCTTCCAAGCCACTCAAGGATCACCTTAGAAATATACATGTCTACTTAAAGTAAAACATTTGTTGAAAAATCGTTAAAACAGTACAAATTTGCAAATAATATCATAATCTCCATAAATAACAATGCAGTTTGTGACAGTAAAGGATACATCTGCTTGCAATTCCAATGATATAAAACACATGTGGCTTGGATGGTGACATCACCAGAACATGCAAACAAAACATTTCAACCATTTGTAACTAAATTTCTCCATTTTTACTTGAGCGTATAAACTTTGCACACTGTTTTCATGTTCAAAATATCCTTAGGGCAGCATTGTACTGGGGGTTTATTACTCATGCTCCCACTGCTGAGGTTCTGGGTTCAAATCCCGTGTGGGTGGAGTTTCAATGTTCTCCCCATGTTCACATGGGTTTATTCTGGGTACTCTGGTTTCCTCCCACAATCTAATGACATGGAGGTTAAGTGAATTAGTGATGTGAAATTGACTATGTATATAGTATGCAAGTGAATGTTTTGGTCCATCCCCTACAATATGTTGATGCCTTGTCCAGGGTGCACCCTGCTCAGTGCCCTATGCCCTTTGAAGATGGGCTCCAGATTACCATGACCCTGAAATGGGAAAAAGTGTTTTTTGATACTGTGTGTGTGTGTGTGTGTGTGTGTGTGTGTGTGTGTGTGTGTGTGTGTGTGCTTTTGTGCGTGTGAGCACGTGTGTGTGTTTGTGAAATATCCTCAGTAGGAGTCAATGTGAATTGGGAGACTTTATATCTGAAAACACACTATGAGTCATTTGAACTGTTGTACAATTCTATTACATCCCCAAGATAGTATTTGATATGTACAAAAGTTTGGTTGTTGTTGCAAATTGTGTAATAAGAGGTAAAATCAACCAGATTTTCAGCATCTGCAAACTCAGTGGCTTGTGCAAGGTGTGTGGCCTCCACTTGATAAGCCATGATAGTTTCTTTCTCTTTTAACTGCTCTGTCTCTTGCAAGCCTTAGTAGTGTGTATGAGCCATTATTTCAGTGGTTTTGCTGTACATTTGTGGATACTTTAGCAGATTAAGGTTGTAAAAGTCTGCAAATCACACAACATGAATTTCAAGTAATATCTACACCCAGCTCAGTGCTTTAAATCTCTGGTGTGCAGCTCACCAAAGTAAAGTTGCAAAGTCCTAATCACCCAACATGGATTTCAAGTAACACCTACTCTAAGCTCAGTGCTTAAATCCCCAGTCTGCAGCACACAGAAATAAAATAAATGTTTGAAATTAATTTTATCATTCTCCTGTAACCTATAAATTATTTGTAAGGCTCTCTGCACACCACTGGGCACCACCTTTCCTATCACCCTTCTTGTTCATCTCTATTTCTCTGCAAATACTTGTCCCCACCTTAAATTTCCTACCTTCCTTTTTTACCCCCTCTCACTGCTTTGTGTTAACTCCGTGATATCTAGTAAAGCCTACCTTATACTACAGCTCAATACCTTGCATTTCTCTTCCTTTTACCCTTTCCTTTGCATTCCTAAATATTCTATAATAGTCTAAATACTGATTATTGTACTCTACTTACATTTCCAGTGACAGGATTCTGCTGATAGATGCAGTCTGGTTTCACTTTCTGTATGTATTCCTGTACCTAGCCCTTTTGGACACATTCTTGTACTGTACTTTCATTTTTTTATTCCCATAGTGCCTTGCTACCTTCAAACGGTCTAAGCCAGTGTTTGGTGCCATCTTTTCTTTCACTTTTAACTGCTCTACTGTCTCCTGCAAGCCTTAGTGATGTGTGTGAGCCACTATTTCAGTGGTTTTACTGTATGTTTTTGGATACTTTACCAGATTAAATAATTTTTTTTAATCTTTATTTAATGCACACATTGTATTTTTCTTTTTTGAAATCTGCTTTACTAGCAATACTCCATTGCAGGTATTTGTATTCAGCTGTACCGTAGTGATATCTAGCTCTACATTTAATGTTTATTTTGATTGTATCTATCCAGGATTATTTATGAGATATTTGTGAGTTTGCTAACTGTTTCTGGTGTCTATACAATAACCTGCCTAGCAGATAAACCTCAGACGGTATATACTGTTTTATCAGTTTAGAGGTTTGGCTTATTAAATGTTGATTTAGCTACATGAATCACTACAGTATGGTGAGTTTAATGGTCTGTTCTAGTTATCTGTATTGATTGTGAAGACAATGTAAACTTAACTTAACTGGCTGATGGTTGAATTTGTTGCATTTCTCTCCTTATAGCTTGTGTCAAGTCACAACTTTGCATTTCTCTCCTTATAGCTTGTGTCAAGTCACAACTTTGTTAGTATTATCACTTTTAGGAAATGCATGGTAATAAAAATCTTTTATTCTAGCAACTTTCTAAGATATACAAGTAATATTTTAAATGTGTCCCTGGTTTTTGGCCTTTGTTCCCCCCATATATTTTGGCTTTTTTTCCAGATGTCTTGTGCTATAAAGTTGAGAGATATGGCTGAGTGTTAAGTGGATTTTACAAGAAAGTGTGTGTCGAGTGCATTTTACAAGGAGCTGAGAGATTCAGGGGAAGAAAAGTTTAGTGATGCTTATATGCCAAGTCTGTTTACAATGTGCAACTCTTGTTTAGCAAATGATATCACTAGTATTATGGTGAAGCATTTGAAGACATTAGTAGCACAGCAGGGAATATACTTGTGTTTAATGCAGAAGGTATACAGATTGAGTGCTGGGATTGCAATGCCCTTTTGATTGCTGACTATTTGGTGCTTTTTAAGGAGGTTATGGTTCTGCATTCCTGAGTGTGCCCACATTTGTATGAGATGCCTATTAACTATGAGCTTGTCGGTTTGTCAGTTATTCCATATTGCAATATTACCAGCTTACCATTTTTTTTAATGTAACATCAGCAATTTAATTCTTCAAGGGCAGCAGACACTGAATTTGAAGATGAAACACTGAAATGTAAAGTTTTTGCCAGTAGCAACCTCTTACAGTTTTTTTGATGTGGAATTATTCAGTTGATTTTTACTTCTGCAGAGATTGTGCTTATTGACTAATATTGGTGGATTGTAATGACAGATGTCAGAGTGTCATTTTATGTTTGAAATTTTCTGAAATTAGTAGTTTTGTTATTATTGGTTCATACATTTTGTTTCATTGCTGACTGAAAGAATGTTCAAAACTACAAATTTAAAACACACTCTAACAAGTGTTGTATTATACAAGGAATATAATTTAATACAATCAGGAAGGTGATTCAAAGAACACATACATATATGCATGGCCCTAAAAATGTGTGCAAGGAGCCTATGCTTTGAAAATGGCCAAAGGTAAATGTAAACCTCCACTGGCCAGATGCATTTTATTTGAATGTGTGTTTTAATGCCGTTTGAATGAGTTTCAAGGCGGAGAAGTTTACTGGTCTATTGTGAGACTCTATTGTTTGTTTAGCAAATGACTATTAGTGTTTGTGCTATTTTATTTCAATATCTGTAATTATTGTAGAAGTAAATAAGAAAGCAGTATGCAACAGGTTTGAACAGTGTTTATGGTAACTGTGGAGAAATAGGTCAGTCATGAACACTGGGATGGTAGGGCTGCTTTGGAGGGGTAGCGGGTTGCCGCAAAAGGGACTGCTCTGGGGAGCCCAATGACAATTGACAGTAATTGCAGTATATGAACCAATCCAAAGCTGTGTAGTGGAGCCAGAGCTGTTCAAGGCATAACAGTGGGTTAGTTTATGGTTGATTGTGCAGTGTTCCACATAATCCGGAGCACTTGGCTTCTCTTTTATGTTTTAAATGTTTGTGGACTGACAGGTATGATTGGAAAAATCCCCACAAAAGGTATATTTTATTTTGTGAGGGGGAGGGGGGAGGGGTGGCAAACTCAAAAACTACACTGGATGGTACAAACTCTAGCTACGCCACTGGACCCACCTAGGTGCTAATTGGTAGAGTCAACTGTTAGCAATAAATAACTGCAGTGACTCGAGAAATCCAGATCAGTTTTTGAGCTGATGGCGCAGGTTTACTACATTTGAAAAGCAAATACAGAGTTATTTACTGGGCCATTCCCATGCCACAAATGAGTGTCATTTTTTTTCTTTTTCAGATGACAAGGTTGTAAGACATAGTGTCTTTCCTTGTATTTTGCTATATGCTTTTGTGAAATGTTTGACTTTAGTGCTTGTGCATATCTAGAGACATTACTGAAGGGGTTGCTTGGGTGAAATGTTTCATTTTAGTGCTTTTGTATTTCATGACACATACTACTTTTATTCATTGATATAAAAGTCAACTTAAGAGAAGTTTAATAAAAATGTATTAGAATGTTGGATATTAAAATGATGTGCATTACTTATAAAACTTCACTTTTAAATAAATTGAAGATTGAAGTTGTTGAAAATAATAAGTTGCTTGATCATTTACTGTGTGAATAAATGTGTCTTCAGCTGCTAATATTACCGCAGACATGCTCCCCAGCCTCTCTAAGGAGGATTTATGTGATCTCTTTCATGAGCCAGAGCACTTTTTCAGAAGGAGAACCATTTGGAGACTTACTCATGGTGAAAGTGAGGTAATCACATTTTTGACAAATTTTCACAAGACAACCTTTACTATAACCATGCAATATGTTCTGTTATCAAATAATCATTTCATGACCATCATACATTTAAAGACTGTATTTTTTATGTTTCCTTGTTCTTACAGTCAATGTTTTTTGCCTTGTAATTACCATTAAATATATGTTTCTCATGTACAGGACAAAGAGCAGACACCTCCTCTGGGACCTTTGATTTCAGCCCTTCTCTTAGCCCTCATCCCTCTCCATCCACCCAACATTCTCCAAAGCCAAGATACCAGCATGGTATCAACAAAATTGTACAGTTTCTAAGACTGCAGTGTGTCTTATACACAGACACAGAGTTGGAGCAGTCAAGAAACATCTTTTTTGAAAGGCAGTGTGTTGGACAATGAGGAGACTACACCCTTTCCAAAGGTCTTCACTGTCGATTAATCAGAAATACAGTGACAGGCATGATTTCCATTAAGAGAGCATGTGAGGATGCCTTCCAGTATCCATGCAGCTATGAACTCACTGTTATGGCAAGCATCTCATGGAGTACTACCCAATGCTGCAGGACAAATCTGCACCCAGTGGAGCTCAGTAGGTATGTCAATAGTCTGCTATTCACATTTCCAAATGCAGCACTGTATACTTGCACACCAAAGTGTTAACATCTAACAAAGGTGTTAGGAGGTGTTTTATATGTAAATCAGGCCAACATGTGTCTGTATCTATTCATTTCTGGATTAAATTTTATTAAATGAGATTTGTAACACTAACAGTTTTGTTTATCTGTTTCCTTTTAGGAATCAATGAAGAAGCAGTCATTGAAAAGGGTTCAGAATATGATGACCCCCAAAAAGAAGCAGGGAGTGACCCCTTCAAGAAAGAGACCACGAAGCCTTAGCTTTCAAAACAGCCAGGAGATGTCCACTGATGAGACTGATGACTCTACCACATCTGTGATAGAGGGGTCACCACAATGTAGCACCTCGGAGCTTGACCAGTTGGATGGTAAGAACACAAACTGAAATATAGTGGTTTTGTGTAAATGCAACTTCTACAAAGAAAACATTACATTTCACAGTATGTGTTAATTGCAATTACAGATAGTCTAAAGAAACAAGCAAGACATTATACAACTCTACAGGAGATGTACAAAAGCAAGGCCAGCCCCAACAAGAAGGATGTTTCACAGCTCCTGGACCTTGAATTCCAAGCAAGACATGCCTTCATTTAGTCTGATTCTAAGGGGCAGAACTATCCTACCAAGATACTTCAAGCATATCCTTGCTTCAGGGAACTGGCTCATGTAAGCAAATGTGCTCATTTTAAGTAGACATATATGTAACCGAATTCTAAATGAGATATGGTGATGCAATAAAAGCTGAGTCACAATAATGAATGCAGAATGAAAGATGCAAAATGTATTATTTTTGAATGCCCGCAAAAATATTAAAACTTTTGATCTTTTCTGGCTAATCTTT
Organism: Protopterus annectens; assembly: GCF_019279795.1. Taxonomy (NCBI): domain Eukaryota; kingdom Metazoa; phylum Chordata; order Ceratodontiformes; family Protopteridae; genus Protopterus; species Protopterus annectens. Next base: position 64,403,335 of record NC_056731.1, read on the forward strand.
ACTTACCCAGCTATAACTTTTATATATTTTTGACATAGCACTCTCTCTGACTGTGTGTGTATGTCAGCTTATGAATGAGCTCTGACAGATCCTTGATTGAGGGAACTACTGTTTAACTGATCTGCAAACCTGCTAGGGGACCTTTTATGAAAAGGCACAGTTTTATGCAGTATTCAGAGTGCTCATGAAGCCATCGATGCTGGACAAAGTTAATTAATTATTGGCTCTTATTTGCTTCTATGTTCTTGTTTGCTTCTGCAAACTTGGGCTTGTACTATTATACTGTAGATAATATTCTGACTATGGATAATAAGTACCTCATACTAGGGTTGTCAAACATAGTACTGCGGTGGTGGTGCTGCGGTAGCGTTGTCGCCTCACAGTTAGACATTGCCCATTCGATTCTCAGTTAGAGCGTCTTCTGTGTGGCGACATGCGTGAATGGGCGCTCCTTCGTTGAAGGTTGTGCGTTAGGCCCAGCAAGCCAGCATGTAAAAATCTACTGCCAATCATTAGTGGACCAGAGTTCCGCTGTGGCGACCCCTAACCGGGAAAAGCCGAAAGATACAAACAAACTACAGTTGTCAAACATATGGAAAGTATCAATTTGATCATGTATTTCATTTCATTTTTTTCATGGCATCTACTCTACAACATGCACTTCCAGTTCAGTCTTGACTGTTGAGACTGAGCTACCACCACACAATAATTACCTCAAACCTATGAAAAAAGTTAAATTCTGCATAGGTCTCAAAATGTTTCTTTATCACTGACAAGACTTTACTGCATGCAAACAAAACTGCAATGTAAATACACTTTGATTTAGATATACTGTGTTGAGTATAGAAAATGGTATTAAATTTCAATAATTTTATTGGTATTGTATCACAATGTAATATTTCCTGTATCATGACTTCACAACCTGCTAAGTGTATACAAAAAAATCTGAACTACCCTGTGGTTTTGAAAACAACTGGCCACAGTAAATCAGATGTCTGATTTTGTTTTTAACAGTGAAGCACTCAATTGCCTTGATGAAGGCTTTAACAGACATGTTCCCATCACCTGTGCTCCACCCAAGAAGTTACATGCAAGTGAGGCTATGCTTCACATCCTTGAGGTAAGAAATTTGTGAACTGTTGATACTTTTATATATCACATCAGCATAAATTACAAAGAATCATTTTTATGGTCATAATCTTTTTATTTTTTTCCTTGTTTTGGTCAGTGTAAAGAAGACCCCAACACCTTTCTTCAGACAAGGCAATTCTAAAGCCCTATCATGACTGTTTGCGAAACCAACTTCTTACTGGCCATTGGAATCACACCTTTGATGACCTTCCCAAAAGAGGACATTTATGAAAGTGCGATGTATCTCATGGCATGTAATTACACCTTTCACCTTACATATCCTAAGTGCATTGTGACAATTCTCCCTGTGCTGCAGACTGAAGTACTGTCAGATGCCATCAATGACCGTGACATGACCTCTTCATATAAAAAAGCTATGGCTGAGTGGAAAAAATTCCTTGCTGAGTAGAAATGTAGAAAGCATTTTTTTTCATTCCCAGTCATTAGTGTGTCCTTTATAGTGCAAGATGTAAGAAGCTTCAAATTTGATTTCATCTTTAATTCTTTGGCAGGGTGTTGGCTTAGTTTGCTGCTTGTCTATTCATAAGGTCACTGTATTTGATATATTACATATGCTGACATTCTCATTTTCACAGCGAGCAATGGCCTTGTTTTTGTATGTTGTTCTGCCTTACATGGCTCTGGATAAAGAATAATTTAAGCAGTCAGTCAATTTGTAGTATAGTATACATTTCTCTATAAATCCCAGGGTATTTTATCTCATTTCAAGGCATTTAAACCAGCACTGAATGTTAAATTCAAGCAAAATGCCCTACAATTTTAGATAAAATGGCTTATCTTTTGCTTTGCATCTAAAAAAAATACTTGCAATGGTTTTAAGATATAATTCCTAAAAATGTTTCAAGACAATGGCTAGCACATTCTAAATAAAAGCAAACTTTCCTACATATTCAGAACATAAATCTTAATTTGTTTTCTCTGTGTTAAACAAATGTACTTGTTTTAAGTTTGAATGCACTAGTTTATTTACTTGTTTTAAGTCTAAATGCACTAGTTTTAAGATGCCCATAGGGGTTGGAGGGTAGAAATATTTATTTGTTTTAAAATACTGTTGGCAATTGAAATTTTCTAGTTCTGTTGGTAGAGAATTTTGCTTATTTTAAGTAATATTTACATCATTTTTTATTTTTACTTGTTTTTGAGAGCTGTGTTTTTGCAGTGTGCTACTCTGAAGACCAGTAGATTGAATTGCAGTCAAGTATCTTGAATCTGAGAAAGATCTTAAATCTAAGCCTAAGTCTTAGTCAAGCAATTGATTATATTTATTACATTTTGCTTCAGATAGGAACTCATTCGACAATGGCATAATTAAATTAAATGTAATTTTATTAATTTACTTATTAACTTGTTGCAGTTTCATATACTGTTGACTTAAGTGTTTTTGCAATATTCTTGCATATGCCATGTATTTGTTTATTGGATTAGATCTGTTACATTTTGCTTTAGATAAGAACTCATTCTGTAGTACTACCTGGCATATTTCTTTTGCAGTAAATGAGGTTACTGCCCCAAATAATTTAAATACCTTTACTGGAGCAATCTGCAGAAATAATTTACAGGATACTTCATAAAATAATCTGGATTCACCTAAACACGTGCTGTTTTTGCTACAGAACTCCGCAAACAGAAAATGACAGATTCCTCTGTATTCTTGCTATGTACCAAGATTATGTAATCTGTGCTATATATATATATATATATATATATATATATATATATATATATATATATATATATATATATATATAAAACACTAAGTTACTGCTCTTGGAGTCAAAGTGAAATCTTACTGTCTACATATTCTTGAAGAGTGTTGAAACATGCTGGGCTACATTATTTGTCATATATAAAAAGAAATACATCATTTCTCAAAGCAGAGATAGCTCAGTAGAGTGTCTTCAACATTATCGGCTGCACCCTGTAAAAATTAATGAAATGAAACAGAACTCCAGTCTGTAAAATATTATGATGAACAGCAAATACAGTGGCATCAGTTAAGTGACACATCCAATAAGAGGACTGAACAATATTATTTGTTTTCATGTCATTCTCTGACTATTTTCCCAGTTTTGTCTGACATCTTAGTAACTCTGCCTTACTACATATGCAGGTTAAAATGTGAATTATATCCTAATTTAGCTGTCCAACACAATCAGTTGAACAAAAGTCCAGGCAGGATCAGGGCCGGCCTTAGCTGATACGGCGCCCTAGGCAAAGTAGTGCTCTGGCGCCCCTTAAGCCCCACCCACACAATACTCATGAAACAACACTATGAGCCACGCCAACAGGTAGGCCAATACCCAAGAAATTCACTCCAGTTATTTCCTTCAATTATTTAAATGTACAGAAGAAAATATATTTTGTAATGTAGTTTAAACTGCAAGTGAAGATGGAAATTTCCTTTAATAAAGCTGCTTTATCTGCTGCTCCTTCACACACACTTTACTATAAAAGTCATGTTCTCAGAAAATAGAAACCCATGTGCCTTGTTCCAAAGGGTTGCTTAATTTAATCTAAACATAGGCGAGCGAGCCTTACAGCTCAGTGAAAGTAGAATTGTAACCTCTCTCCTCCGTGGGTACAGTAGCTTAAGCTAGATAGGGTTGCCACCTTTCTACTGTGCCATTTCCTGACAAACAAGCCCCGCCCCATGCACAATCAAGCCACACCCATTCCTTTTAATAGCCACACCCCTTTACTCCACCCTTCAGCATAATCACAGTGATGACAGACTAGAAAGACAGATCTACAGTCCAAGCATCTTATACAAATCATGTAATCATATATTCACTGTAACATCAAATGAGCTAAGCTTTGGTATAGACGGTATACCCTAGAAAACACAGATAAAAGGTAAACAGTTGTGATGACAAACTAGACAAAAAGCTACATTTAAGCCTCACTATAATACGAAGACTGTACACCCTAGAAAGACACCCTAGGAAGAAACACAGGTCAAGGTAAACATCACGGTGATGACAGACTAGAAAGACAGATCTACAGTCCAAGCATCTTATACAAATCATGAAGTCATTATACATTCACTGCAACCAAGTCCAAAACCAGATTAGAAACTGTTCTAGTTAATCACCACATGTTGAACATCTAGATAGTTACACACATCGTGTCACCATCAATGAATGAGATAGTGCCAGCACAGCTAGTGAATTAATATAAATTTAATATTTAAAAAATTCACTAGTAGTTGTGCTGGCAATATTTCATTCCCCTTGTCACACTAATCTTTGAAAATCTACCTTAATTCCAAAGAATCCATTAAAAAAAAATCCACTTACCTTCAGAAAAATCAGCAGCAGGGCTACTAAAACAAGCTCTCAGCAGCAGAACAGAACAGGCAGCTAAAGGGCCAGCAAGCAGGGGAACACACCACCACCCAGTCCACAGCACTTCTCCTCCAGCAAGCAAGGCAAGCAGCAGGGCTAAGGCAATCCTTCCAGGCAGCAGGGCTTCCAGGCAGGGCTTCCAGGCAGGCAGGGCTTCCAGGCAGGGCTTCCAAGCAGGCAGGGCTTTCAGGCAGGGCTTCCAAGCAGGCAGGGCTTCCAGGCAGGGCTTCCAAGCAGGCAGGGCTTCCAGGCAGGGCTTCCAAGCAGACAGGGCTTCCAGGCAGGGCTTCCAAGCAGACAGGGCTTCCAGGCAGGGCTTCCAAGCAGGCAGGGCTTCCAGGCAGGGCTTCCAAGCAGGCAGGGCTTCCAGGCAGGCAGGGCTTCCAAGCAGGCAGGGCTTCCAGGCAGGGCTTCCAAGCAGGCAGGGCTTCCAGGCAGGGCTTCCAAGCAGGCAGGGCTTCCAGGCAGGGCTTCCAGGCAGGGCTTCCAAGCAGGCAGGGCTTCCAGGCAGGGCTTCCAAGCAGGCAGGGCTTCCAGGCAGGGCAGGCAATCCACTGAAGATGATGTCCAAGGCTCCAAGCAAGAATTTCAGATCTTAAGCAGCACCCTTTGTACTACAAAAGTAAAAGGTAATGCTGAAGCACCGCTTTATATTCTTAAATTTTCGCGGGCTTTGCAGGGCTTTTACTACTAACTCTACGTGTTGATTGGCTGCTTGCTGCATGAGCCTCGTCTGCAGCAAGCAGCCAATCAACAAGAGTCCAAGACGGGTCACGGGAATTTTTTTTTTTTTTTTTTTTTTTTTTTAATACGCGCTGACGAGCCTGACGCTATTTCCGGACTCCGATTACAAGAACCGGAGAACCGGAGTGCCCTACTGATTTCCGGGCACTCCGGAAAAAAAACGGAGGGGTGGCAACGCTAAAGCTAGAATATCACCCACAGAAAGACATTTGCTAAACAAACAGTACAGTCTCACAGTTAAAACAGACTTAGCATGAACAGTAAACTTCTCTGCCACTGAAACGGCTTGAAAACCCACATTTATAGAAAATACATCTGGCCAGTGGAGGATTAAGTTTACTTTTGGAATGTTTTTAAAACAGACTCCTTGCACACATTTTTAGGGCCATGCATACATTTATTTGTTCTTTGATTCACCTTCCTGATTGCATTAAATTACATTCCTTAAATAATATAGCACCACTTTGCAGAATGCGTTTTAAATTTGTAGTTTTAAACATTCTTTTAATAAGCAATGAAACAAAATGTATAAACCAATAATGACAAAACTACACATTTCAGAAAATTTCAACCATAAATGGCCACTCAGACTTCTGTCATTACAATCCACTAATATCACTCACTACACACAATCTCTGCAGAAGAGAAATCGTTTGAACAATTCCACATTAAAGAGATCTATAACTAATGAAGATGTTGCCTCCGGCAAACAACTTTACATCTCAATGTTTCATCTACAAATTCAGTGCCTGTTGTTCTTGAGGAATTAATTGCCTGTATTACCATTAATATTGCAATAGGAAATGGCACATTCATAGTTACTAGGCATCTCATACAAAGGAGGACATACTCAGGAGTGTAAAACCCCTATTCCCCCTTACAATGCACCAAATAATCAGCAATCAAATGGGCACTACAAATTCAATACTCCATCTACATGGTGTGGGAGTAGAATCCATAGCCTTATGCACCAAAGACAATTATGCTACTAACACTGCTTTCAAATTCTACAACACAGTGTGCCATTTGATAAGCAAAACAGTTAGTTTTACACTGAAAACAAACTTAGCATAAGCAGCAGTAAACTTTCTTCCTTTGAAGCTCACAGTTCCACGAAAATGAACTAAAACTCATAATCCCGTGAAAATGCACTGAAAGTCAAACTAATTTCTGTCAGCAGTCTGGTAGTTGGTGTAGAGCAGTGGTTCACAAACCGTTATGGACCTAGGCCCCACTTTTGAGAACGGTGGTCCAAAGACTCACAGAAGTCAGGTGCATGATGCAAAACCATAGTTTGGTCTGGGTGATCAGGTATAAAAGAGTTTGTGTGTGTGTCTGTTTCTGTGCATGCATGTGTGATTTGTGAGCACATGCGTGTGTGTATGTGTGTGTTTGTATCAGGATCAAAAGAGCTAGGTGATGTACCCTTTTCAGAGACAGGACCTTTGGCCAGCTTAAGTTGGGTAAGTTGGAGTTTTCTTTCGGGAGGAGAAGAAGGGACTGCCAGAGACACAAAAAATGGACAGACAGAATGAAAGGGCACGCAAGTATGTAGAATGTATGTCTGGTGGATTATAGGGAGGGCACAGTCTGAGACTATGGACATAAACTGCAAGAAGAAGAAAGTGGTAACCTGAAGAGCTGAGTACCTAGTAGAAGGTCAGCTCTCTGTTTAATGGGGAGCCATTTTGTTTTGTCAAGTGCAAGGCAGTGGTGCTCTTGAGGAAGAGAAATGGTAATGAATTGACAAATGGAATTAGAAAATGGTATGGTGTTTTGTTTAGAGGCAAAATCAGTAATGTTAATGGTGTTTTGTTTAGAGGCAGACTCAGTAATGGGAAGACTAAACTCAAACTAGGATAGGACACCTTTATCACCAGCTAGCCTGGCAGGGGGAGGAAAAAAGTACAGATTTCTACCAGAAAAAGCAGGACATTTATTTTTTCTCTGTGGGAATAAACGTTAAGAGTTTTATCCATACAGGGGCCCAGTTAGTTGATGGAGGTGTGGTTTCATAATGGACATGTTAAGACGGGAAATGGAATGGCTGAACAGTTACAGAGAGAGAGAGAAACTGTAGGGTGTTCCAAAAACATACTTTTGGTTTTAGAATCATTCAGAAGTAAGCTGTGTTGGATTAGCCATTGCTGAAGTAAGTGCAGGTCAGACTGAAGTTATGCTTGTTTAATACAAAGGGAGTTGGTCTGGAGATGTACAAATAAGTTCAATATAAATATTCATTCTAACTAGAAAATTGTCAGTAGAGTCTGTCAAGTGGATGTGCACTCTTTCAACTATTTCTGGGTTTGGGAAGTTAAGACATATCAACTGCATCATTTTTGCAAATAACACAAGCAGAGTCAAGTAAAAATTCATATTAGGAAACAGGCAATGCAGAGCAACAAGAGATCTATAGAGAGTCTAGATTCCTTTACCAGCACATTACCAGAAAACATAGAACAGCAACAGATACCTCCTTTAATACACAATCACATATGCATGTAGATATATACAGAGACAGAGCGACTGTGGCTCATAATTATATATTACCCTTCATGAAAATAACTGGGATCATACCATAAATAATTTGAAAGGACCCACTCAGGTAGCACTCAGAGTACATTTTCTGCTTCCCATTGGTAAATCCAAGTTGTGTTCGACTATGGACAGTCATAGGGCTGAACTTTGTTTTATGTGGATGGGGGGAGTCTGTTCCATGATGCCATTGGACTTGCTGATGTGCAAAAAATCCATCATTGGTGGGAAGATGCCTTGTATGCCAGACATAGGTCAGCACTTAGCAGTCTCAAGGATACACAGACAGACAAAACAAACACACACACACACGCGAGCGTATTCGTGTATAGATATATAGAAAAACAAATAAAAATTATATATATATATATATATATATATATATATATATATATATATATGAAACAATTGCTTAAGAAGGAAAGGAGAACTGACACATCAAATGCTAAGGAAACGGCAGTCTATATTCAATCTGTGCTTTAAGGTAAATACCACTGCTTCATATTTTGCTCCCAATATTTGTTCACTTAGTAACATAGATATAATTAGTAACTTTACTTCCTCATTTAGATTGAAAGGCGAAAAACAACATGAAATAAAAAGGCGATGCGTGTACAGAAACAAACTGTTTAAAAACACATACACAAACACGCATGCATACATACACACTTACCTTCTTTGTAAACAAAACAGCCACATGCAGACACACAGACTTAGGACAGGATTAATCCAAAACTTAGCTAAGAGAACCACATGCTTAAATTTCACTCCATACTGCAGAATCCATTTAAATCCATGCTGACGTCATGACGCACGCATGTTCATCCTGAAAGAAGACGCGTACCGAGTAGTAAAGAACTTTTTTTTTTTTTAAATTGTTGAAGCCTACAGCTGCATCTGTAAAAGTGGGCAGGTTCTCCCCCTTCTTGCCCTATGGCTCCAGTGCCCTTGACTTAGAGACAGGGTGCCGAGAAGAGTGCAAACATTATGGTCTGAGAAATATAAATAAATACCTAAATAGAAATTGCGCCCTTTACAAGGCTGGCATGTATGGCGCCCTAGGCGGTTGCCTAGTTCGCCTATGCCTAAGGCCGGCCATGGGCAGGATGTATGGATAGTATGTAAAACAGCAGCAGCAACAGAATTTAATTTGTGAAGTGTAGACTTAACTTGCACTCTGCAAGAATACATGCATATAGACACACATATATACAAAAGCACATATACACAGCAACACAGACAAAAAGACACAGGCAGATGTATGCACACAAACACACATACAGTCTCAGTAGACCTTACAAAAACTGCAGAAAATATTCCTGAAAAAATGGGAGAAAATGTTCCATTGCATGTATTAAATAAAATCACTAAATTGATGATACAGCCTTTGTCATCAAATTAACTCCCGATATCTTCATGCATGTGAACATAGAGGCAAAGGATTCCTTTGGAGTTTTCATTATATATCTGGTAAGATAATTCCAGTTTCATAGTTTCATAGGTGTGTACTAGGCTAATGGCCCTGGGGCCTTTAAAAGCCTAGCCATAGGATTACCCTGGCATCGTGCCACCTGACCTTAGTTCCCAGTGCCTCTGTTGAGTAGAGCCACTGGAGTTATCCCGGGGGTGAATTTTCTATTTCCCATCCACTCATCAAGATTTCTCTTGAAGAGGATCAGTGAGGTGCTCTGCTTTACATGTATAGGAAGTCTATTCCATAGCATGGGCAGTCTCTGGGTTATGAATCTGTCCCTCCAGTACATTCTGTTGATTGTGGTAATGAGGTTGAAGTCTCTGGGATGTGTGGTGCGGAGGGATTGGGATTTCTTTAGATGTAGCATTTCTGACAGAGCTGGGTCAGGCATGGCTTTGTAAGTCAAGCAGAGATCGCATCTAAGTAGGTGATATGAGACAGAGCATAGTTGGAGTTTTTTGAGTCTGTCCATATAGGACAAGTGTTTAAGGCCTAGGATCCTCTTTGTGAGGTACTTTTGCGTCCTCTCCAGTTGTTGCAGGTATCTAGTGAGGTACATGCCAAATGGGGCATTGTACTCGATGACTGGCCTAAAGAGGGAAGAGCAGAGGGAGACAATGACCTCTTTCTTTCTGGATGCAAAACCCTTAGTAATGAGATGTGCCACATAGAAAGACTTTCTGACCACAGTGGCAATGTGGTGATCAAAAGAGAGTTTGCCGTCAGCCTGTATTCCCAGATCTCTTATAATGCCTTCTGGGTTCAGTGGACTACCATCAATGTAGTAATTCATGGGAACAGGGTTTTTCCCAAAGGGGATAATGACACCTTTTTGGCACTGAGCTTAAGGCCATGGTTCTGACACCAGTCGTTGGTCTCACTGAGGCCATTCTGTAGGATGTCAACATCACTTGGGGAGTTAATAATAGCTCCCAACTTGCAATCATCTGTGAACTTTGTCAGCCAGAGTCCCTTCGTGTTGGCCTGGACTTCAGAGAAGTAGATACCAAACAGGAGAGGATCCAGGACTGAACCTTGTGGGACTCCACTCGTTACTAGTCAGCAATCTGACTTGGAGTCAGCTACTTTCACACTGTGGGTACTATTTGTGAGCCAGTTTGTAACCCACCTAGTGATACAGGGGTTGATGCCTAACCTAGTGAGTTTTTCTATGATTCCTGAGTGGGAATGGTATCAAAGGCCTTGGCCAGGTCACCTTGCCTTCATCCACAGCTCTGGTGACTGACTCAAAGAAGTCGACCAAGTTGAGCAGGCATGATCTACCCTTCACACAACCAAACTGTGTGAGATCCAGAGTTTGGAGATTCCTTATATTCTTGTTTATTAGGTCCATGATAATGTGTTCCATAGCTTTGCATATCAGACCCATCAGGCTAATGGGGCGATAGTTCCCAGGGTCTGTAGTCACTCCTCCTTTGTGCAGAGGGAAGAATGTAGCAGTGCGCCATTCAGAAGGGACAAAGCCTGAGGTGAGGCTGTGATTGAACAGGGCACACAGGTGAGCTGCCCAGTTCACTCTGTAGTTCATGTAGAACACAGCCAGGGATATTGTCAGGTCCCATAGAAGCTGTATTCTTGGCCTTGTACAGTGCTATTTTAATCTGTGCAGCAGTAATAATGGGTGCCTGGCAATCTACTGGTATTGTGATTGGTCCTTTTGGGGGGAGAGGGGTAAAGTTGGCACTGAATCTGCTGGCCAGTATATTGGCAATATCTGCTGGCTTGGTATATGAGGTACCATTATGCAGTAGCTCAGAGCAAATCTGGTTAATGCTGTGGAGATTCTTTACATAACTATAGAAGGCCTTGTGGTTGTTTTTACTGTCTGCTAAAATTTTGTTTTCATAGCTAGCTTTAGAGGATTTGATGAGGGATCTCAACTTTTTGTTGAGGCTGATAAGGGAGTTTGTTCCAGTCTTGGGACTTCACCTTGTTCCGCATCAATTTCCTCCTTCTGTTGTAGAGTTTATTTATGGCAGGGGACCATCAGACTGGCTTCCTTTTTTGCAGGAGAGTGTTTTGGTTCTATTAGGTATGGCAAGATCCATGCATTTGTGTGTGTGTTCGTACAGTGCATTGGTGTATGATTCAGCAGTCATCCATGGGTGCCGTGAAGTTTGCCACCTCTGTTTTTAGGAGCCCAAAGTTAGCTTTGGAGAAGTTTTTTATGGTGGTTAACTTTGCGGGGGGGGGGGGGGATTTCCAAGATGATTAGTTTGTGGTTAGATCTAACCAAGGAGGAGCTGACTATTGGGGTAGAGCAACGGTTGCCCATGTTAGTAATGACCAGGTCAAAGATGTTACTACCACTTATGGGGTAAGAACGAGCTGGTCCAGGGCATTGGAATTAATGAACTCCAGGAAATGTTGGGCAAGTGTATTGGTACATGAGACGTTTTCGCAGTTAATGGAGGGGTAGTTGAAGTCGCCTAGTATGAGAGTGTTAGGTCGGACCCTAATATTCTCCAGGGTGCATAGGAACATGAAGTGTGAGTCTTGCAACATGGTTGGGGACCTATAACAGGCTACAACCTGAATCTCTGTCTTACCCAGTGTTAGCTGCACCTGAAGTATCTCTGATGCGTTATGTTGGGCTACCAGTCTGGAGGTGTGCACATCCTTTATGAATATGGAAACACCACCGTCTTTGGAGCTTAGGTCCAAGTTCTGGGGCCAAAAGGTGTGGAAACAGGTATAGCCTGGTAGTGTTGGGGTGCTTTCTGCTGCCTTGAACCAGGTCTCTGTTACAGCACAAATATCGATGTTCTCCATTTTAAGGAGTGCTTCGAGCGAGTGCATTTTGACATTTAGACTTCTAACATTGAGCAGCATGACCCTCAGATTGCATTTGTCTGTAGCTGTTACGGTGGTAATTTGGTCTTTGGAACACTGCCTAAAAAAGGCACTATAGGGGTGGCAAGAGCCTTGGCTAGTATCCGGAAGCCCAGGGGTGACAGATGCAGGCCATCTCTGGCAAAGCATCGAGGTCTGTGAGTCATGTCATCCCAGATACTGGATCCTCTTAGAGTGACACCAGAAACTTAGCCAATTGTTGAAATCAATCATTTTCTGCTTGCACTATGGTATCATTCTGGGTGATGGTAGGATGCTACACAGGGCTAGGGTCATACCTGCCTAGGCTACATAATCCGAGAGCTCCTCCATGTCCAATGACTGAGTCATATTTGTACCTGTTGTTGAGGGACCTGAGTGCATGCGTTATGTGGCAGATTCTGACACCTGACAGGCAACTGACTGTTACTTTCTCCTTATTCAACCTAGTGAGTGGGACACCAGTATGACTCATTATCGAGTCACCTATGACTAGTGTGTTGGATATGCTGTTTTACCTTAGGGGCTTTGATTGAGTGGCACACTGTTTAGGAGAGTTATGTGTCTCATGATTAGTGTTGTGCTGTGGTAGTCGAGTGCATTTCTGCCTTGGAGATCTCTGCTGTTTGGGTAGATTTTTATTGAGATACTCCACGAACGTGGGTGTGTGGTTTGTGTTTTTATGTGAAGGCAGTGCTGGTGTGTGCTCTGGAGGCTATGTGTTCCATGTGGTGTGGTGCAAGTGTTGACCTTCTCCACTTGACCAGCTGTTCCGGTCTTGGCTGGAGAGTGCGTGGCTTCCAATTTGGAGATATAAGTGCCTCTCTCACAAGTCTGAGTGTTGGGAGGTAAGAGGAGAGGGTTGTTGGTGTACATGAGGCAATTGCTACATTGCCTCAGGATGCCCAGGTTCACCAGGTTAATAGGAGAAAGCACAGGGAACTGACCTTTAGACATGCCTGGAGGAGTGGGCATTAATAATAAGTACTGGAACTGTTTCCTTGTAGATAGCACTTTTGTGTGCTACAATTGCTACAAGAAGTCTGGTAAAGTGCTAGACTAATAAGCTAGTAAAAGTGCAGGAGAGGAGAGAACTAGCAGACCTAAGGGAAAAATTTGAAGAGCAAATTTTGGCACCACTCAGAAGCTTACAAACTGTCCCTGATTCAGCAAATCTGTATCTGGACTAGACTAGTTATAGGAAAGGTGTGAAATGAGTGCAAACACAGGCTTTTAAACCAAAAAGTTGAAAGAGATGGAAAGACTTCACAAACGGCCAGTAAACTACAATTTCTGGGCCAAAATCCACTCCTCTTGTGGCAGATAGGCTACCTAGTGCTTACCACTCCCACTGATAAGCTAGGAGGCTTCCCTCCAACACAGAAAGGCTTGGGGGCTCAGAAGCTTGCATACAGTCCTGGATACAGCAAATGTGTATCTGGACTAGACTAGTTACAGGAAAGGTGGGAAAAGTGCAGACGTGGGCTTTTAGACCAGAAAATTGAAAAAGATAGAAAACTGCACAAACGGCCAATAAACTACAATTTCTGGGCCAGAGACCACTCCTCTTGTGGTAGATGACTATCTAGTACTTACCACTCCCACTGACAAGCTAGAAGGCTTCCCTCTGACACAGAAAGGCTTGGGGGGGCTCAGAAGCTTACAAACAGTCCTGGATACAGCAAATCTGTATCTGGACTAGACTAGTTATAGGAAAGGTGGAAAACAAGTGCAAATGCAGGCTTTTAAATCAGAACGTTGAAAGACATGGAAAAAACTGCCCAAACAGCCAATGAACTACAATTTCTGGGCCGGAAACCACTCCTCTTGTGGTAGATAGGCTATCTAGTGCTTACCACTCCCACTGATAAGCTAGAAGGCTTCCCTCCAACACAGAAAGGCTTGGGGGGGGGGCTCAGAAGCTTACAAACAGTCCTGGATACAGCAAATCTGTATCTGGACAAGACTAGCTACAGGAAAGGCAGTAAACAGGCCCACACACTGGATTTTAAACCAGAAAGTTGAAAGAGATGGAAATACTTCCAAAAACAGCCAATAAACTACAGTTTCTGGGCCAGAAACCACTCTTGTGGTCGATAGACTACCTAGTGCTTACCACTCCCACTGATAAACTAGGAGGCTTCCCTCCAACACAGAAAGGTTTGGGGGGGCTCAGAAGCTTACAAACAGTACTGGATACACAAATCTGTATTTGGACTAGACTAGTTATAGGAAAGGCAGGAAACAATCTTAGAATTTTATTTTTTGCAATTAAATTAACAAATGACTAAAAACAACCACAGAAGACAGTAAATTAGGAGGCTACTAGCAAGCAGTAATAAGTGCAGAGTAAGAGCAACTAAACAGATTAGAGAACAGCAAACTAAGACAGTTACAGTAAGAACAGATGAATAAAGTATAATTTTTTTAAGGGGGGAACAGAGCAGGATTAAGAGGCTACAGGAGTTGTCCTTCCTAAATGCTCTCTCTGTACACAGTAGATAAAGCTGAAGAGATGGGACTAGTAAGAGTGTCTGAAATCAAAATATGATCTCACTGTACTCAGTTAAGTGAGCAAATGAGATGGGCCTGTGTTCTTGCTGTTGCCATTGTTACCATATACTTTATTATATACAAAGGGGCATTAAGAATACATGCTACATAAAGCACCGTTGTAGCATATTGCATGGGGAACTTGTGTTATAGATGCCACTCTCTGATATAGGGTGGTAGAGTCACTAGTATTTCATTAACTGCAGGTATAGTTACTGTACTGGAACAGCAGGCAGCAATGGCTGTGCCCAGAAACCCCTGCTAGCACATGGCTTTTGTCTTGCTAGAATAAATATAATGGGAGATTTGATTTTTGTTCCTAGTGACAGCACAGTTCAGCTGGAGCTCAGGCAGAGATGCATGGCATTTGTAAGAGCTGCCCGCTCAAATCTCAAAAGGGGCTACAACAGAACAACGGCAGGGAAGCACTGAACTTATCTGAAGCTGAAGATGTATAAAACATGTCCTTTGTGCACTGGCAGGACTCCTGGCATTTAATTTGTTTGACGTTTTAAATTAAATGAAATGAGCAGTCTCTTCATTCATTTAAGGGATACCAAATCTCAGTCAGAACTTGAAATGAGAGTTGCATTCATAAAACAGCTGTTATTCTGGGTCAAAAATACCAAGCAGGAAGCAACAATGTGGGATTCAGTAAGATCATGGCTCATAATGTGCCCTGCCATAATTAGAAACAACTATCCATATGGTAAAATGACTACTAACGCTAGATATTTGACTGTTTTTCAAACCAACGTCCTTGCATTTTTATATAGGGGTTACTTTCTGGATAGTATAGACTGGCTGATGCATATAAAAACCTTAACAGTTCACACTGGTTTTATTTTATTGTATTTATATTTGTTTACCGGGGTAATTCACTGATCAATATTGACCAATTTCAGGCTCAGCCCAGGTGAAATACAAAACATTTCACAAACAAAAAAAAAATACAGAAATATAAGCAATAACAGAGTAGTTTGGACTAATTACACAGAAAATAAAACTTTGTATAACACATTCTAGTGAACAAGCACAGCCCAACGTGTAATCATACAGAGTATAATGTATAATATATATGTGTATATATATATATTATGTTTTTATTTATTTGACATTTGTTAACCGGGACAGTCCAAATGAGCAAGTGCCCTTTTTCAATGGAGGCCCAGAGAGAAAAGCTCCACAAAAAGTAAGACAATATAAACACATAAAGAAATATATACACAAGCTATACATACAAAAAAGAAGACTTACAAAAATACAATATAGAACAAATAAGAGACATTAAGATAGAATCCAAATAACAGGTAGAAAAAGGAGAAAAAAGAATAAAAGTGAATTATCCACAGTGTATAAGACTTTAGGGAAGAAATTCAAGTAGGGCGATTACAGTGACAAATCCAGGTACTATATAGGTAAATATTTAGAGCTTTCTTAAACTCGTGGACTTGAGGAGTGGATCTGAGTTATAAAGGGAGCTTATTCCAAGCAAGAGTAGGAACATAGCTACACAAATTTTGGCCAATACATTTATTTGGTTCATATATCTGTAACAGACATTTATCTGAACGTCTGAGGGACCGAGGGGGATTATATAGGGTGAGAAGAGAGGATAAGTAAGGGCAGGCAGAGGGCTTGTTAAGGATAGAATGGTTCACTCCACACGTAGAAACATAAAAACATTCACAGAGGCTCTCACTAATAATCTGCTCAAGCAACAGAGACCTCCAAAGCAGAAACGCAAGCAACCTCCACCCCCCAACAAAAACCAACTGACACATAGCCCACAGACTCAGTGTGCCAATATACGTCAGCCCAAAAGGCAAACCAATGTACTCAACACACTAGTCATAGGTGACTCTATAGTCAGGCACACTGATGTCCCACTCACCAGGCTAAACAAGTAGAAAGTTACTGTCAGCTGCCTGTCGGGTGCCAGGATCCACCACATATCCCATGCACTCAGGTCACTCCACAACAAGAGCAAATATGACTCTGTCATTGTCCATGTTGGTGTGAATGACTTGAGACATACTTCCCTGGACTACATGAAAAGAGACATGGAAGAGCTCTCCAATCTTGTAGCCCAGGCAGGTATGACCCTAGCCCTGAGTAGCATCCTGCCATCGCCCAGAATGATACCGCAGTACAAGGGCAAAATGATTGACTTCAACAATTGTTTAAGCTTCTGGTGTCATTCTAAGGGGATCTAGTATCTCTCTGCCTGGGATGGCATGGTTGACAGACCACAATGCTTTGCCAGACATGGCCTGCAGCTGTCGCCCCTGGGATTCTGGATACTGGCTAAGGCTCTTGCCGCCTCTATAGTGTCTTCTTTAGGCAAGATTCAAATGACAAATTCACCACCATAACAGGAACAGGCAAGCAAAAACTGAGGGTAATGCTACTCAATGCTAGAAGTCTAAATCTCAAAATGCACTCACTCAAGGCACTCCTTAAAATGGAGAACATAGATATCTGTACAGTGACTGAGACCTGGTTCAAGGCTCTAGAGAGCACCCCTACATTACCAGGCTATAACTCATACCACACTTTTCGGCCATCTAATCTGGACCAGAACACCAAAGGCAGAGGTGTGTCCATATTCATTATGGATATCCACACCTCCAGGCTAGTTGCACGGCATAATGCATCCGAGGTTATCCAAATGCAACTAACTCTCGGCAAAACTGCAATCCAAATTGTAGCTTGCTACAGATCCCCCACCATGCCCCAGGATTCCCACTCCTCTTTTCTTGATATACTGGAAAATATTAGGGTTCAACCAAACACCTTAATAATGGGCGATTTCAACTACCCCACCATTAACTGGGAAAACTACTCATGTACCAACTCCTTCACTCAACGCTTTCTGGAATTCATAAATTCCAGTGCCCTGGATCAACTTATTCACAACCCCACCAAGGGCAAGAATATCCTAGACCTAGTCATTACCAACATGAGTGACCAGTGTTCCACACCTGAGATCAACTCCTTGTTGATCGGATCCGACCATAAGCTAATCACCCTAGATATCTGCATCCCTCCCCCACCCACCATTAAGGAAACCATGGTAAAATATTTCTCCAAAGCCAACTTCATGCTTCTTAAGACAGAAGTGGCGAACTTCATGACACCCATGCAGATGGACAATACAGTTACAACTGCTGAATCCTACACAAATGCACTCTATAAGCACTTGCACGAGTGCATGGATCGTGCTATCCCAAACAGAACCAAGAAGCTATCCTCCAAAAAAAGGAAGCCAATCTGGTGGTCCCCTGCCATAAACAAACTCTACAACAGAAGGAAGAAACTTGCAAAAGAGAGTAAAATCCCATGAGTGGAGGAGCTGCCTGGTCAGTCTCAGTAAGAAGCTGAGATCCCTTATAAGATCCTCCAAAGCTAGCTATGAAAACAAAATCACCACTGATTCTAAGGGGAGCCACAAAGCATTCTATAGCAATGTCAAGAATCTCAATGGCAACACCCAGATCTGCTCTGAGATACAGCACAACAGCATGAAAATCACAGAACCAACTGATATTGCCAACATCCTGACAGATAGGTTCAGTGCTAACTTTACCCCCTCTCACCCCCTAAAGGGACCATATCTATACAGGAAGAATGCAGAGTCCCTGTAATTACATCTATGCAGGTAAAAGTTGCACTCTCTAAAACCAAAAACACAGCATCCATGGGACCAGACAACATTCCATGCTGCGTTTTACACAAACTTCAGAAGGAACTGGCTCCCCACCTAAGCACCATGTTCAATCATAGTCTCACATCAGGCTTTGTGCCCACTGAATGGTGCACAACAACAGTTATCCCACTTCACAAAGGGGGAGCCACCACTGATCCTGGGAACTATCACCCTATTAGCCTAACGAGCCTGGTCTGCAAGGCCATGGAAAGTATCATCATGGAACTCATAAACAAAGACATTGGTTACCTCCAAACTCTGGACCCCACCCAATTCGGGTTTATGAAAGGCAGATCATGCCTTCTGAACCTGATCGACTTCTTTGAGGCAGTCACTAAAGCAGTAGACGAGGATAAGGTGGTTCACACAGCCTATCTTGACCTCGTCAAGGCTTTCGACACTATCCCCCATTCTGGAATTATAGCTAAACTCACTAAACTAGGTATAAATCCCTACATCCCAAGAATGGTTGCCAACTGGCTCACTGACAGAACCCACACTGTAAAAGTTGCACACTCCAAATTTGACTTTAAACCAGTGACAAGTGGAGTACCACAGGGTTCAGTCCTGGGACCTTTTCTGTTTGGTATCTACTTCTCTGAAGTACAGGCTAACACAGAAGGCCTCTGGCTAACGAAGGTCGCAGTTGACTACATACTAGAAGCCATAGTCGAATCCCCAAATGATGTGGACAGCCTACAGGAGGGCCTCACTGAGACAGATGCCTGGTGTCAGAGGCATGGCCTCAAGCTCAATGTGAAAAAGTGCATTGTCATCCCCTTTGGTAAAAACTCTGTACCCATGAGCTACCACATAAACGGCAGTCTAATTAATGCAAATGTGTGATAAGAGACCTTGGGACCCAGGTGGACAGTAGTCTTTCCTTTGATAATCACATCTCCACAGTAGTCAGGAAATCCTTCTATGTGGCACACCTCATCAGAGATCTCTGCCTAACTTATAAAGCTATGTTAAACCCAGAGTTGTTGAACATGCTACACCTAAATAAATCCCAATCTATCCAAGCTACACACTCTAGGGACCAAAACCTTGTCACCACAATAAACAGGACATGCTGGAGGGATAGATTCCTATACCAGAGACTTCCTATACTCTGGAACAAGCTACCCATCTATGGCAAGCAAAGTTCCTCTTTAGCACTCTTCAAGAAAAATCTTGATGAGTGGATGGGAAATAGGAAATACACCCTGGGGATCATTTCTGTGGCTCTGCTCGACAGGGGCACAGGAAATTAACTTTCTTAGGTGGTGTAAGCCAGGGAACCTTGTTGGCTAGGTTTACTTAGGCCCTTGGCCGACAGCCTAGTACCTACCTATGAACCTATGAACCTATGAGAAGTTCAGAGGATAAGAGTTGGTTAGGAAACTCTAACCAATTGAGTGTTAGAAGAGCATGACAGTGGTGTGATTTAGGAGGTAGACTGGCTGCAAATCCTGCAATTTTACTGTAGGTGGTTGCCAGTTTAAAAAGAAGTGAGGACTGTAAATTGGTTAAGATTTGAGAGCTATAAAATAGGTTAGGTAGAAAGTAAGCTTGGGCAATTGAGATTCTGGAGTCAGGTGTGAGGAATCTTTTGTTCCTACATAAAAGGCCCAACCTTTGGTTAGAAACATTAGTTTCTAAGGTGGATCCATCCTCAGTGATTCTTGAGAGAGAAGAAGAGACTCAGAAAGGAGACAGGTTAGGTGAGATATCCTGTGTTGAAGCAGGAGAATTTGGCTTGGGTAGAGAAGTGCTTTTTGAGTTGCATTCGGAATATGGAATAAGTGATGATTTCCTTAATGTTGATAGGGAGAGCTTGCTAAAGAGTAGGTGCCTGAGAGGAGAGGAGAGGAGAGGAGGATGCATGTGCATTGCTGTGGAGTTTCATTCTAGGGGCAATGAGAGTTGTTGTGGCTTGTGAGTAGTGCCTTAGGTTGCATGAGGAGGTTATTTCATGAAGTCTAACTGCAAGGGGAGTAAATATGTGGAGTTGGAGTAACTTGCAGTTTGGATCCTAAAAGTGGGTCAGATCTTTGTTTTATGAATATCAATTTGGCTTTTCTTCATGTGATACAATGATGCTCACAGAGAAGTGAGTTTGTAATGAATAATCATACACTGTTAGAGATAGCCTGTGGTGTGGCAATGTTTATCTTGGAGGCAGAAGCGAAAACTGGGGGTCCATGTTAAAGTTGAGAAAGGAGGACTCCTGTTTCCAATGGCTGCTCTGGCTGGTTAGGATAGAAAAGGGGTGATCTTTTTGGCTCAGAAGAGGAGGGAGTTTATTTTGGTTCTCGCATTGCCTATGTGGAAATGGAAGTTTAGTGACTGAGCAAGCCATAGTCCTATGCATTTGAAGGTGTAGGTTGTCTATATGGAATGGTTCTGTAGGTCAAAGATAGTTAAAGAATCAGGTGCTTGGTGAATTTTTTATGGAGATTTGAAAAAGCATAGTTTTGGTCTTGGTGTGATTGACATTAGTTTATGCTTTATGAGCCATTGGTGGATCTCATGTAAGGCTGACTGGAGGTGGCACTGAATGTTGGTCTGAGAGTGACCTGATCGTAAATGACCATGTCATCAGTATAGAGGATAAACTGGAGGTGGGGGAGGGACAAGGAAGTTTGTTAATGAATATGGAGAAGAGAAGGGGATAAGAATGGATCCTTGTGGTACACCTTTGGTGATGAAGTCCAGGAGACCATTGAGGAGCCTAGCCCAATTTCCCAATTATCTCAAAGCACTGCCTAGTTAAGTGACTTGCTTAAGGTCACACAAAAGGCTGAGGGAATCAAACTCTTTACCAGAGGAAGTAGCTTGCTAACAGCTTATAGCCTATTATTTTCTAGGTGTTGCTAATGTCCTGGCAGTATTAGAAGTAGTTAACATTCATTTATTAATAAAGTCATTCATTCACTCATTCTTCACTGACCCTTTTGTCTAAGTGAGGAGAGCTCTACCCTAATGTTTCCAAAGCAATTCACTGTCAGTGTAGCTTCTTAATGTGTAGTGATGTCTTCTTTTGACCGATCATCAGTTCTCCCATCATCCTAGCAGAGGAATGGGGTTTTCTTCTTAAGTCCTGTTGTCCCACTGTGCACACAATGGGCTTTTGTGATGTACGCCTGTGTCTGTGTGTACATTGTTATCGATCAGCCCTGCCACACACACCCATCTTGTAGGCAAGCATATCCAATAGATCTATGTCAGGGGTTCTACTGCAGGCCGTATGCCCCGAGCACCCAACCGTCCCCCTCCCTCTGAAGGGCACAAAACAGGCTAAGCCTCTTAATTTCCCTCCTCTTTTACAACAGGTGATTTAGTGTGATTATTGAGGTACACATCCCACTAAAAATTATTTTTTGTGTGTTGTTCATCTCAGTGAGGTTACGATTGGTTGCTTTTATCTAGTTATAACTTTGTCTAGATGTAACTTGATGACTCCAAGGTAAAGCATAGGATAAGGCAGAACTAGCATAGGGCATGAAATCTGTATGGCCCTACATAAACAGTTTGATAAGGTCTTATCTGAAAGTATTGGATGTGTTTCTGGTGCACAACCCAAGTGATATATAATCTTTACAAAAACACATAAAGAAACATTAGAAGAACTTAATATGTATGACTTCAGTACTGATGGCAAAGAGGGAGAATTCAAGAAACCAGTAAGTACATGAAGGCAGTCATCACTGTCCTAGTAGATAACATCTTTCTGTAATAGATGTGTGTGACAGCAAGGTGACAAATTTTGAAGATGGAAGTTCAGGAGAAAGAGAAGGAAGTATTTTTTTTATAATAAGAGTGGTGGAAGACTACTGTAGCTGAAGTGAAAAAGCAGTACATCCGAAAAGAGTAACATAATTCAAAGATGCATGAATCAAACATAACATGTTTCTTAGAGCAGGCAGTTAAATAAAAGTTAACCTGCTGTAAGCAGCTTATTTAGTAGAACCTACACAATTACTTACTCACTTATCCTTTACTAACAGGATAAGTGAACTGGGCCACATACTGTTTTAGCCATGACCTTGGCCAAACAGCCACAGACAATTTTCAATGTATTGTGATTTAACATCAAAACAATAAAGTGGAATGACACAAAGCTGCTAAATATGCCATGAAGATTAATGGACATAGTATAAACAAACAACTCAGAGGACAAATCAAATCAACCAAAGCCAACTACACGACATTCTTTAGCTGTGCCTGCAGCTTCAATGGCAATGCACAATTGTTTGCAGAGCTCATTGTAAATGCAGCCACTTATAGTGAGCCTGAAGATATAGCAAGCCTACTAGACAACAAATACAGCTCCAACATTAACCCTCTCCCCGTCAACTATCCCTCAGGAAGTACTATCAAATATAACTCCCCCTGCTATCATGAGGGAATAATGCTCTCTCTAAGGTCCTTAATACTGTCTTTAAGGTCAAGAACACTGTATCAGTGGTCCCAGACAATACCCCAGGATGCCTTCTAAATATCATGAAACATGATCTATCAGGACCTCTGGAATTGCTATTTGCATGTAGCCTCTAAACAGGCTTCATGCCTCATAAATGGAGAAGAGCAATAGTCACCCCTCTGCACAATGGTGGGCCATCTACAGACCCCAGCGACTATAGACCCATAAGTTTCACTAGTCTTATATGCAAAGCCATGGAAGAAATTACCATTGAAATGATCAATAATGACATAGGAAACCTCCAGACACTAGACCCAACCCAATTTGGTTTAGTCAAGGGCAGGTCATGCCTACTTAACCTGTGGATAGACATCTGGCTCACAGCCAGGACCTGGGAAGTTAGAACTGGAATATCCACCTCTACAAAGAGACCAGTCACAAGTGGAGTCCCTCAGAGTTTGGTCCTAGGACCACTCCTTTTTGGCATTTACTTCTCTGAAGTCAAGGCCATTGTCAATGGTATCTAGTTGACTAAATTTGCAGATGATTGCAAATTAGGAGCTGTCATTAAATTGCCCATTGACACAAATGTTCTCCAGGAAGGGCTGACACAGACAACTGCTGCCAGAGCCATAAACTAAAACTAAATACCAAAAAAATGCATATAGCATCCTTTGGGAAGTCATTCACCCCTTGTAACTATCATATTGGCAACACGCCCCTAAGAGTAGACCCAGTAGTCAGGGACTTGGGGACACACATGGACAGTAATCTAGGCTTTGACCATCATGTGTCTACAGCAGTGAGGAAATCATTCTTTGTTGTGCTTCTTATAAAAAAGTATGGCATGTAGGTCCAAGGAATTCAATGTGCCACTGTATTCCGCATTCACCAGACCTATCACTGAGTACAATGCCCCCTTTGATATGTACCTAATCAGGTATATCCAACAACTGGAACATCCACAGAGGTTCATCCTAAAACAATACAGGGTGTAACTAACGTGCTATGCAGACCACCACAAGGCCCTTTCCCTGTATTCTGTCTCCTACAGGCTCTTGAAGGGAGGTCTATGCCTGGCATACAAGGCATTGTCAGACCTGACTCTGATGGACCCCCTCGATATCCGCCAAACCATCAGCACCAGAATCATCCATTCTAAAGACTTAAACTTTGCCTGTAATACAAATAGGACCTGCTAGAGAAGCACTACCTAACCCATTTCAAGTGCAACATGGACAATTGGATGAGGACCAGGCAATTCATCCCTTGTTTGCCACCTATGTCTATAATGGACACAAGCAGCCTGTAAATGGGTCATCTCGCAAGCCCCTGCATGCAAATGTTTCACCTCCCAAGCCTCTGCTTACACTTATCAAGGGTACCAGTACTTGTCAGAGATTTGGGATGCATGGCTAGGCTTAAAAAGGTCCTTGGGTTCATTAGCCTAGTAAACACCTATGAATCTATGAACCTATACGGGCACATACAAACCTTGCAGGACAGGGCTTTGATGTACGTGGATAATACATATATGAAAGTGATCTGGTGAGTTACTTCTTCTCACATGTGGGTAAGTGAACAACTTTTAATGTACCTGCTGTATCCCATATAAACATTTATGCATTGTTACCTGTTCAGTTCCCACATTCAAGTTATAGCCAGGAATGAGGGTTTGCTCCCTTTTCCTGGACAGAGTTACTAGGACATATTCTTCCTCTGTAAAAGGCTTCTGTGTTGCTATTCCATCTTATGTGATGGGCCTGTGTTTGGTAATGTGTTGTGTCTTGATCCTTGCATGTAATGTCATATTGGTTACCTGCAAGGCACCTGTACTAGTGCAAAACTATAGCAGCCCACAGCACTGATGTCCAGTATCACTCTCTTCAACACGTGGGCCGAGAAATCTTTGTTGGTTTTACCTTTGTCCTGGATGCACATGTCAAGAGTGCATAGGGCCTGCAGTACTGTACCACCACTGCGTCATGGGCTGTGAACTTTTCTAGTCATTGCTGCTCTCTTGGGCCCATAGCAAGACAGGTACTCCTGTGGGTTTCACATGCCAGTCAGTTTGTGTGGTCATCCTGCCCCTCCTCCCTCCATTTGATGGTGACCTGCCTACATACTATTATGCTGTGACCATTCTTACCCTGTCCCATACTGATAGCTGCAATGGATATGTCACTAGTACTTACCTTCTTACCGCACTGTGTTGATGGACAGTGATTTTGTGCATATCCTGTGCCTCTCAGTTGCCTCTCTACACATAGCCGTACCTTGGCCTATGCACAACTGTCATTGTTCACTCTGTAGCATGTCTAGCAGTATCTGTGCATAGGCTGCAGAGTACCCTCTCACAGGACATTTACCTGTCAGGCCTTCCTGCAATATTTACTGTCATGGTAAGCCCCGCTCCCAGCTGGGTGTTCACCGTTCATGCCTTTCTGCTGTTGCTTATGTGCGTGCTGCTATAGATAATAGGTGCTCAGTGCACTTCAGAGGTACATTGCCAGGTATCTTGCCTTCTTTTATTATGCCTACATCATTGATCTAAGTTTTCTACACTGAAATCTTATTCCTGACTTGGTTGTCTTATTTTTTTTTATCTTGCTAAAACAGGTCTCATAGCATGACAGTCATGACAATGAGGTAATATAATGTAATCGGTTTACTATCACATATTTGATTGTCATTTAGATGATCGAATATGTGCGAAAATCATTTTCTCGAACTGAGAGTTCGATCATCACAATGTCGAAGCTGACATGAGCGAACAGCCCCTATTGTCAGCTTCAACACTGCGGTGCAGATCGCACTATAGTGGGGATCAGGAAATGTACCCTTACCCTCACTGTAGTGCGATCTCAGAGTTTGTATATATAAGTTGGCGGGTATGGGGAGTGCAGCTTGCCCCCCTGCAAACCTTATTGTCAGTTGTGGGTAGATGTGAGCATTTCAGCAAAGTCGATATTCGACATTGCTGAAGTGCTGCGTTCGATATTTCGGTTGCTCGGTGTTTTAATTTCTGACAATATTTGTCGGAAATCGTTGCTTTTGTCTAAATGATGTTTGCAAATATGATAGTAAACCAGTGTAATCATGTCTGAATCTATGACATAATGCATTGCACTATCACACACTGGCTCATCCCTGCCCATCTTCATGTTAATGGAACATGTGCATACAATGCCCATGTAGAAAACCTGTACAGCCCATAGTGTCATGACCCTGCACAATGATGTATGTTATATGAAGTCCAAATATATGACCACTACTAAGGGTCTAACATTTCATTTCTCATGAAGGCCAATAAAGTAGAGATGGCTTCTTCAAGTGTTGGGTTCTTCTGTGCTCCTAATTGGTGAAGCCAGGAGCTAAAGGTTATTTTCATACCTGCTGCACAGGGACTGCCAAGAGCATGTGCTGACCTGCTGTGATGGTGAAGACCAGGCACCCACTTGCTGAAACAGTGAGTCTTGCTGTTGACATTGGCTAAGCAGTGCAGTCATCACAATAATGCCATTCAGTGGTGCCATCCCACCTGCTCTGTCGGTGAGAAGCACAGGTTATACAGACTGAGCCAATATTTTAACAATGGTGTATCAGTTTTTTTTTTGGCTAATGTCTGTTTGCTTGTTCCCTATTTTGATAGACTGCCAGTGTACTGAACCGCCCCTAGTTTCTTTTACAATAGTGAGAGAGAGAGAGAGAGATTAACAGGGACGTCTGTCTCAGGGTAGCTGACTAGCTGTCAGAGTGGTGAGGTATGTGTAATAAGCCAATAGCCATAGTGTGCAATTTTAAATATATATGTAATATAAATATTAATGTATTTTATTTATTCTCTTTTTCTTTTTCTGTTCATCTTTCTGCAGGAGAAGCAACAGTATTGCAGGTTATGAAGTGGCAGTGGGTAACTGTGTCACCAGTGGTCTCCAGGCTAGACTCTGAGTAGAGGACAGACAGTCTTCCAGTTTTGGGCAACCTTGTGGTCTCACTGGTGGCCTTTACTGTCTCCTCTTCTGAGAGTGACTGGAAGGGTCCCCCTTGGTCATTCAGTATCAGTGCACAGGCTGGCTGCATTCAAATTGCAGCTCCTTTGGACTCCTGCATAAGGATCATTGGGTGCCTCCTGGTGCAGCTGATAAGGTCATGTGTCAGACCAGCCTTCATGATCAGGACACCAGAAACAGAGGCAGACCTTGGCATTAGTCATTGAAGTGACT
Organism: Protopterus annectens; assembly: GCF_019279795.1. NCBI lineage: Eukaryota > Metazoa > Chordata > Ceratodontiformes > Protopteridae > Protopterus > Protopterus annectens. The sequence continues at coordinate 64,430,333 of NC_056731.1, forward strand.
TACAACTGAAGTGGCTGTAATCTGGGTCAGTCAGACAGACCCCCTGTATCCCAAACGACCCCTGTCCTGGTTTTTCCTTCCCATATGTTCCTCTTAGATAATCATGTCTTTTCTCATTTGTTTCTTACAGTGATTTCTCTGTAATATTATCCATTGTCAATGTTATATACTTTTACTGTAACACTATCACTATCTATTTTCAGCATAATTAATGTTTTATCAACCAGTTTTATAAAAGTTATGCTTAGATACTGATTTTTGTACATTGATGTATTTGTGTCCCATCTAAAATGGGTAAGGCCCAGTAGAGACAACTCAGTTAACAAAATAAAAAAAATAAATAAATAAATATGTATCATTCCCCAAGCTATATTTGCAGTCCAAATCTTCCCATCACCAATAGTACACCTTCTGTATGTCTACATCCTTCTACAGCTGTCCCTCCATTTGTGGCCGTACCATTCTAGTCTGTCTTTATCTGGATTTTACATTTGTTTGTCTGCCCCTGCTATCTTCTCTTTTTCCTTTAACCTGCTCCATCTAATCTTATTATAAAACATGAATTGAGCATTTTCAGCAAAATTAATATGTCCTTCCCCACAACCTATCTTTCCTTAAGGTAACCCTTGTGTATGTTCCTTTACTATCCCCCCTTTTCTTCCCATTTATACAGTTATATTTACATGAGTTACACATTTCCTAAGTTAGAGCTACAAGGTACTTCACTGTATGTGAATCTATGTAGTCACAGGCATGCTACCTTTTTGTTCTTGCCACAATGGTCCTGCCACTACCTTGCTACTCTTCAGTAATGACTCCTGCAGGTAATGCAGCCATTCTCATTTAATATGCAGCATTTTTCTTGGAAAGCCAACATTATTATGGTCCTAGTACATAACTAAACAGCTTTGGGCTGCATAATACTATTACATCATTGATATTTAGTGCTGGGTCAAAACAAGGAAAATGCTTCTAAATGCCCCTCCTCCCAAAGAGTCTCTACATGCACTCATCTGTATCTACATATGGTCTCACAGGGATGCACTCTGCTGTGGGGAAAATGAATAAAGTTTTGCATTCAACTTTCAGGTCTATGAAGCACTGAAATGTTTGGAGGAACTAAAAGTAATAATTTGTATTTATTTACACTCTGCTGGCTGAGTTAGTCCAACTAGGCCAACAATCTATTTTCAAGGCAGACCCTTAATCATACTACTAGGGGAAATTTCTCCAGGGCACCAGGAAACATCTCCTACCCTTTTCAATAGGTGCTGTAGTATCATTTACATCCACCTGAGCTACCACCAACTCAGTAATATGGGGCTCAGGTTTAACATCTCATCCAAAGGATGGCATACGCAGGTGGCAGGACATAGTATAAAAGATTTATGGATACTAATTTCTTTGCTTCAGTAGTTAGAAGGTGCAATATTTTATAAGATACCTTTAGTTGGCCTAGCAACATTATCAACTTGCAGTTCAGTGTGTTTGATGACACACTATCTTTGCTAACAGTATGCACTCCCATACAGTATTTATTGCACAAATACAGAGGCAGGAGCTAATGCAATCATTCTACCAGAAGAATAATTGTCAGGTAACATAAAAAAAAAAAAATATATATATATATATATATATATATATATATATATATCATTATACATTAGTGATGTGCACTTTACTTTTACTTGGTTTTAATTCTCTCTTTCTCTCTTTCTCTGTAAGATACACAGACACGCACACACTCTCACACATGCATGGACACACACCTTTTTTCTTTCTCTTTTTCACCGATTAACGTGTCTTTTTAACTGTCTGCTAAAGCACTGTAGTCTGCCATGATTTTAGCACTTTTTAAACAAGCAAATAAGCAAGTATGCAACCTACAAAGGTTTAGCACTTCATTAGATCTACATTGCATTCATTTACATCGCTGTCTCCTGTTGTTCATTTGATTTTTGCCAAGAATTAATCGTGCAATCAGTCAAAAGATTCAACGTAATTAATAAGAAGGGCTTGTTACAGTTGTGCAGCTGAGAGTGAATGGTAGATGGAAGAATACCTGATAAAGAGAAGTGCATTCAAGACTGTGAAATATGCAAACTATTGAAGGATACAGACTTCACAACAGTGCAAACATGTCAGAATGTGGGCACGACTAACAGATAGATAAGATAAACAGGCAGCCATTTCTAAGTGTACACATTTCTTCCTATTCTATTAACTGTGACAGTGACTTGTCACCAAAATGACCTCCTCAGTGTGGCTCAACCACTTCCTCCTAGTTCTTGCAATTCATGACACTTTCTAAAGACTTCTTTGTTTTAGTCCTCCATATAAAGAGATTGTGATAATTTACTTTGTTTTTCATTGCCAGTCTGACATTCTGCTACATTTTTCACTAGTACTTTATAAAAATCCATTCTGGTCAAAGTATCCTTTAGAGAATTAATTTGTTTCCTAATCTTGACATCTTGGCTTATGAAATTAATTTACTTATTATCATATTGCTGTGTCCAAAGACCTGCAAAGCAACCACAGCCAGGAGCTTTTGCCTGTGCCTTTTTATCACAATGAATTTTATCTAGAACATTTATTGTTCATCCTGCAGGATTTATAGTTTTGTGTTTTACTTTCTTAAGTTCAATGCCATTCTTAGTTTACATAAAAGTGCTATTGTGGGGAAGCTTAGTACAGCTTTTCTTATTCTCCCACTTAACAGCAACACACAGATATGCAACGCTAAAATCAAAACTACTTTAAAGGAAAAAATTGTCTTTAATTATAACACTATTATAATTAAAAATCCATTTACACTAACAAGGCAGCCTTGAATTAAATATTCACTTTATATGTGTTTTTTTAAGCCCCGCTATCTTTTGTTGTAATAAACCCCAAAATGTGATCTAATGTTCTATGTTGGAGGCTTCTGGATGCTTTGCAGGTTGTTCTAAATATGATCAAAATATTGCAATTAATATAATAATACTTTCTAGAAAAGTGTGTGTGTGTGTGTGTGTGTGTGTGTGTGTGTGTGTGTGTGTGTGTGTGTGTGTGTGTGTGTGTGCGTGTGTGCGCACGCACGTGCGTGTGTATACATGAGTATTAGTGTCTGTGCGTGCATGTGTTTGTGCCTGCACATGTATACACAGGTCCACAGGAACATTCATAAAGAGTTTGTATTATCATCACACATCTTTTAGTAGCTCTCTGAAGTAGAACTAGACTTTGCAAGTATAATAAAAGTATGTTCCAGATATGCCCATGGTAGTTACAGTATTGCTAAAAGTACGTTTACAGAAGCACATTTCATCAGGAATGGCTTCTCAAATTGTGCTTCAGTCAAACTAGATCCGCCGAGTTTCATTGGACTAAACTCACTGAGGCTTCAGGAAGATAAAACTAACAATTCAAAGCCAAGAAAAGAAATCAATGCATGATTTTGCATTTCAAAACTTAAATATCTCACATTTTTGTATTATGATTGGTGGTTTCTAGTCATGTGATTTTAGGCACAACCATTCAGTGTGCTGCGGATACTGAAGAAGGCCAAGATTCTAAAGCACTTAATAGATTTTTTAAATAAATGTATCAGAATCACTGGAGTTGCCTTTCTTCCTTTCTTTTTATATTTGTGATTTTTTTTTGTTAATGCCAGTCTTGGACTGATCTTCTGTTTTACAATCATTGATTGTCATCAGGATAGGCTCTGACTACCAATGATCCCAAGTAGAATATAGTGAGTATCAGAAAATGACTGAATTGTGGCATTTTTTTTTTTTTTTTTTTTTTGTTACTGAAGAGGAATGCTGAAATCTTAACTGCAAGAAAGTACTGAATGAGTGGGTATCCTGACTGGAGCTTCAAAGCCTACAGCTGTTCAACTCTCCATTTAAGAAGTCTGGCACTTCAGTTTAGATGTGCAAAATATACCTGCAGAGTTCAAGAAAGTAAACATGAAATTCAGTGCGTGTGCCTACAGTTTATGGTGGGAGGCAATGGAATTAATCAGTCCAGCTCAATAACCAATATATAGTCTAACATCACTGACCTTTGAAAAAATGAAGAATTATATGTATATGTTTCTTGCATTATGTAGTTGATGGAAGGATTTGAAAGTAATGGAAGAGGAAATCCTTAGATCTTTGATATTCAGGAGCTGCAATTGCTTAATAACTGAATGTTTGCTACACTACCGCTTAAAGAGCTTGGCATTTCTAAACACTGGGAAATAATGATTACATCATATCCTATGTTGTTGATGGCAGTGCCAGAAGAACATTAGGATAAGAGAATAAATCTATCAAGTCTTCCATTTATGTGCATTTAAAATTAAGCCTCGCCATTATCCCGACCTTCCCTCTCACTCTTTTGTAATAGGTCCTAAGCTCTCTTGAATGACTATGCAAACTCGCTTTGTGACATCCTTTCCTGCGGTCCATTCCCTGTATCTACAACACTTCGTGTGATTTAAGGAGTATGTTGTGCTAAGGCTGGTGCTTTCTCCTCTGCCTTCCCTGTTCAGAATGACTTCCTTGTAATGCTTTGCCAGTAACCGATGCACCGACACTATACAGCCCCCCTTTTCTGCTCTCTTGTTTAAACAGCTTCAGTTCCTCTAATTTCTGGTTATCTGTTTTCCATCATCACATGCACCTCTCATGTGGCTTTCCACAGGACTTTTCCTAGCAGTCTAATGTCCCTGCCCTTGTGCACATAAGGACACAAATCCAAACTTTCTGCTAAGTCTGACCTGTGGTGCTGAAAGAAAACTGGTTCTGTAACTTAGGAGACTAAAGTCCTGATTAGGACTTGACCTGTGTCTGAATACCAGCCTGGTCATTACAGGAGGCAGCTAAAAGGAGCAGGAGTGAGTGGTTGATGCTGGCTCACCCATTCCCAGGGTGGCATTGGTACACATCTTGCAGCAGCACTGACACATGTGTGCTAGACTGAAGGTGCATGGTCAGTAAGATAAAAGAGGTCAGCCATGGAGAGTATCACCGTCTAGCTCAGCATAACAGATGTGCAGAAGTGCATACGCGTGTAAAATTCAAAAGTAGCATTAGTGATAACACCGGTGCTGTACCAAATCTATAAATAAGACCCTTTTCCTGTTTGTTAAGAAATACTTCTTTATACTTGATTGGTATTTTGATATACAGCTATCCTGAAAGTGATGCACATATAACTACAACCCAGTCATATGTATATAAATACCTTTTTTATGTTTGTGGTATCTTTAGAGCGTGCAGTCTGATCATCTTAATGAACTTGTACATGTCCATGACAAAGTAGATAACTTAGCAGTTAACCATTCTTATATGCCACACATTGTCTAGCAATGAAAAACGTTCAGTGGCCTAAGCATAATCAGTCATACTGCTGGCATTGTGCTCAAATTGTTACACTACAATTTATATATCCTTGACAGATGCCCGTCAATTAATTTTTCATTAAATGGCCCATAACAACTTGTTGTCTCATCTAGTCACTCCAATAGTAGAGCCTTGTCCCTCCTTCTTGAATATAAAGTTATTAATTATAAAACAGCAAAAGCCTTTGCAAATAGAATGCTTTCAGTATGGCCATGAAAGGCAAATCGACTTATAATACACTCAGAGTTGCAACGCTGACAAACTACAAGGAAAACATTTTGAGAATAACAAATAAATATGGAGTGTGACACTCTGCACTTACTTCCCCACACCCCTTACTCATATATCTGGATGGCGCAGTGGTGCAGTGGTAGTGTTGTCGCCTCACAGCAAGAGGTTCTCCGGTTAGATTCTTGGCTGGGGTGCCTTCTGTGTGGAGTCTGCATGTCCTCTCTGTGTTCATGTGGGTTTCCTCCGGGTGCTCCGGTTTCCTCCCATGTTACAAAGACATGCATCTGGAGCATTTCTCCCCTGGCCTCCGCTGAAAATTGGCTTTGTTCCAAGTCGGACTTTCCCGGTTAACAAATGTTAAATAAATATATTTTAACTTCATGCTTACAATTCCAAGAATGGTGCTGTTTGCAGATAACATAGTTTGCTTCAAAAGACAGCTCTGTTTGGCAGGTAAATTCAATAGCAAAATATAGTTTTAAATTAGGGTCTGAGATCAGCAGGTAATATTACAGCTACATGCTACTTTGTAAATCTCTTGCTAACAGCCCCTAAACTAAAATTATATTCTGTTATTGAATTAAAACATTACAATGCAGTCAAATCAAATATTACAAACTTAAACAATGTGTGCTTTGAATATGTAGCATTTAATTGGTTAGACATTGGAATCAAGCAATTAAAACAAAAATCATACTCGCAAACAACTATACCTTTATTATGTAACTTCAAGTCTTTTAATGTTGTATTACAGCTGTGAAACATGATTCCTGAATCAATTAAAAAACACTTAAAGGAATACTTTAAAAAGCTGTAAAAAAACAACAGTACAAACTATATATACAGCTGTAGTTATGATACCCAGTTCATTAAATTCTAAAACCACTTCTCCACCCTTTCCTTTTCTCCTATCTTCCTTTGCTATGGCAAACCTTACACCTCTGTTTTATTTCTGTTTTTTTCTCACTTTTCTTGCTTTACTGCCCTTTGTTCTTCTCAACATTAGATAATGCATCTTCAGTTTTACAGTATAAATGTATGTTATCTCTGTTTATATTGTATATCTTGTAGCACCATTTGTTTTGTTTTCTGTTTATGTTGTCTATTTTCAGTTGTGTTACAGAGCAATCGTATCATTTTGTTATATACTATAATTTCAGGCCTTTTTAACCACAACTCTGGCAACAATAGCAAAAACCAAACGCTATATATGTGGGCATTTCTGAATCACTCCTTATTGACTCATTTGGTCCAAAGTTAACACACTTGTACAATATTAAAATGATATGTATAATTTATGAAAGTGGATAAAAGTTCTCCCTTGATGTACTTAGGGTTTGTGCCTCCACACCACTTATAACTTATACAACCGCCCTCTAGATCCCACAAACTTGTGGGAAAGGGGAGAAGTCAGACACATCACAACAATAAGTCATGCCTTTGTACAGCTTTGCTTCCAGTGAGTTCTTGTTAATCCTTTCTGAACAGCTAATCAACTTCAATAATGTTATGAATTTGTGGGATATATAATACCAACAGGGATCTTGTCTATACATAATAACACCATCCCGACTCCAAACAAATAGTAACCCAGGTCAGAATCAAATCCCCGCTTTCTGAATTAGCAATTCTGTGATAACATTACTCATTTAGACTGTAACATGAATAACATTAGGAAAATTATACTCTCCTTCTAGTAAAGCAGTAGCACCATCATTTTCAACCTTAACAAACTTATTTACATTCAGATGGACAACAAAGGCTATTTAAGATAAGATTTATGAAGGCTTTTACCTTTTCCTGTCCAAAATGCCAGTGTTTGAATCAGTATTCTAATAACTATGACTTAGTTGTAATAATAAATAAAAGCAAAACGTGGAAAACTCAACCAGTAAGGCCTATTGGAGTGATCTGTCTGGCAAATTATTTGCAATAAAGTTATAGTTTAGGTTACAATTTTATGGCTAAGAGCTAACAATGAGCTTTATCAAGTAGGCGTGAACTTGATTCCCCCAATTTATACATACAAATTGTTCGACTCTTAGCAAGCTTCTTAATCATAAGATGTGCTTGGTTTGACCCAGAAAAAGAGCAGTTTTGCCCAATTGGCTTATATAATTAAGAAATTAATGAAAGAAAAGAAAGAAAATAGTTTCTTCTTTTAAGTTAAGAATGTTTATTTAGCTCTACCTCCTGAAGCTTCTTCAGCTGATATTAAATTCCTTTAACAAAACTAAATTATTTTATAGAAGATAACCTAATGCTAACAGGTAACTGCACCATGTCAAACAATTCTGCCACATTTCTATGAGGAGGAGACGAATTATATGGGCAAGGGGAATCCAAGAGATAGGTTCATAGATTAGTACTAAGATAACAGACCTTGTAGACCATTTTAAGCCTAGCCAATTATCCCATGTGAGAATGAAACCTTGCACCTTGTGTTTGTAAGGTAAATACCTTAACCGTTATGCCAAACTCCCACCCAAAAATCCAGGGCTTGTCCGTGATATTGATGCACTGAATCTGGATTTTAGTAGGATCATTGACATGGTTACACACAGGCAACCACTAGCAGCCAGCAAGGGTATCTAATTAGGAATGTGGCAAGGCTTGGAAAAGTGACTGGAGGGGAGGATATAAAGTGTTTCTGTTACTACATCTATTTGGTTGCCAGATATCATTGTACACTGTCTAAGAATTCAGATGGAAAGGAAAATAAAGTTGTATATAAATGCAATCTGAAAAAAATGGTACTCGTGTTATTGCTAATGTTCCTATGACAGTACCATGTGTTATACCGCTAAGTCATACTTCTTGAAGTGGGTTTAATCAAATGCCAAAATGCCTATTGCTTTAACAACTGATCTTCTAGTTACTTTAATATATATGTATAAAATGTCTTAAATCCAGTCTCTGTGAGAAGGGTCCAGAATATTTAATAAGCTGCTGGACCTCTAGCTCTAGAAAGAAAATAACAATGACTGCAGGTTGCAAAAAACTGTCACCTAGAATGAGTTTATAACTTTATATTCTTGAATGTATGAATGATGTTAATGCCTCAATAATGCAATTATCCTCTCTTAAGATTCATGATAATAATCTTGCTTAACTAAAAAAAAGGCAGATGAACATACTCTGCCTGCAGATGCATCTAAAGTTACATTTGGTGCTGATCTGATGGATGCAATGTTGTAGCACGGTTATCTGGACAAGGTCTTACTTCAAAATGAAATGTCAGTTCCTAATAAATGATGTCACGATCTTTAACATTACTGGTGCAGTGCTTGTATTCGAGCTCCATATTCTGATGTACAGGGAGAAGGATGAAAGAAAGTTGGTTGCATAGGCCAACAGAGCAAACCTGACATGAAGGTCACAACTGGGAGAAGTAATGATTTTTCTTTAACTAATTAGTGCGTCTCAGCCATTATATTGCTCTCCTTTTAACAGCATCTTTCATTTAAACCAAGTGGGAGTTTAGGTTTCAGTTTCCAGCAATGTTACCTGCTTACCTAATATGCATCTCCTATTGTCTACCGCCTCTTTTTTTACTTCTTATAATATGTAAGAACTATAAAAGAAGATAGATAAAACTGAAATAATCATTCAGTAATATACAAGACGGCTGGTTAATATGGAAACAATCTGACATCACTAGATATTGTCTGAACTGCAGTCCCCAAGAAAACAGATGAACAGCAATATTTTAAACTACAGCTAGTACAAAAATAGAATTTGAAACAATAAAGAGCAAGGAAATCAGAAATGAAAGAAAACTGAAAGGGAAATAAATTGCTTGGGGTTAATAGGCTAATTAAAAATAAATTTGAGTGGTAATCAAATAATTTTCACTTAAAACCTTCATGCCAAATTATATGTAATAATTCATATAGAAAGCACTCACTAACTGATTTTTTTCTTAGATAAGTAGCATTGATAAGATATCTATTTATTAATCACTCTGTCTGTCTAATGATTTACCTTTCTATCTATCTATCTATCTATCTATCTATCTATCTATCTATCTATCTATCTATCTATCTCTCTACCAATGCTAGCAGCTGTTACCACAGTTATAAAACTAATAATAAAACACAGCCGAAACAGTCCAAGGCAACCCCAGAAAATGAGTATAGTAAACTCCAAACAAACTTGCCCTTGATGGAAGGTAGCCGGAATAACTACATAACACAGCAAAGTAAAATAAAATCTTCTCATTTAATTGTACAAAGATAAAAGTGAGCGCTTTCGCAGTGACAACCACTGCTTCATCAGACATTTTTTACAAGTCCCGACCACACATAAATACTGTTTAAAATTCAAAGTAACCAATCTTGTTAATTTATCAATTAATTAACCTATATTATATCCAAAGTTAAGATACATCTCTTGATCGACAGGAGAGGCAGAGGGAGGAGCTCCGAACGAGGTCTGAAGAGACAACCAAGACAATTGAAGGAAGAGAGCCGGCGAATCAACCACTAGAAGGGGGTGTTACATCACCAAGGCAAGAGGCATCCGTGTATTCAATGCCGATGGAAGGTCCATCAGATATCATGTCCAGAGAGGCTCAGCAAAACAACCAGGCAGTGGCGAACATCGTTAGATGTAAAATCAACATGGAGGGAGGATGCCAACAGGTTTTTCCAGTTCTACCGCTTCCTATTCATCCAAGAAGAATGAAATCAATGGAGCAGGACCCCCATTGAGGCCAAAAATGCAAGGAGGCACCAGTGCAACAAAAGATGCATACCCTAAAGAAGATGGTGGGTCAGGAGACCTAATATGGAACATTTCAAGGTATGAACTAACAGCAGCAGAAAAAACTTTGTTAAACAAAGGTTTAAATTTTATCCTGGTTAGTGCTACGGATGTTAATGAGATTTTGTTGGCATTACGGATGTTTACACGCAATGTAGCATTGAAGCTACAATTTAGCAATGTTGATTTAGAATGTGATTCTTATTTTAAGAAAAACAGTGTTTTCGTACCAATATTACCACACAATGTAGAAGCGTTTTTAAAGGCCTGTGAAAATGCAATTTATAGTAATAATCACAGGACTAATTATTTTCAGAAAGAACAAAGTTATAACTTATCATTGAATGAAAGAAAAGCAATGTATAATTTGCAATGTATTGAGTATTGTCATACGGCCCTCAGATAAAGGGGGCCCAGTAGTGATTTTAGACACTACCTATTATTACAATACTATGCAAAAGATGCTGTCAGAAGCAAATGTATATGAGAAAGTGACTACTGAAATAGTGTCTGACATACAAAATAGCATTGCAAATGTCTTACATGAGAGTATGTGCATGGGGCTATTGACCAAGGAACTCCTTCAGTATTGTACTGTTGAATACCCACTTATCCCACAAATACATGGTCTCCCTAAAATCCACAAGGACTCATCAACATCAAAGTTTTGGCCGATTGTGGCAGGGGCAGGTTGGTTAACAGAACCTATTTCAATATACCTAGATAGTGAATTACAGAATGTGTTGCATGATTTTACATATGTGCTAAAAGACACTGAGCAATTTCTGGCAGACCTGTATGAGACTGTGAAAGTTTTGGATAAGTCAGCTAGGATTACATTAACCACATTAGAGGTAGTCTCATTGTCTCATTATTCACTAGCATACCCAATGAGGAAGGAATACATATGGTGAAAGCAGTGATGTTAAGACAGGGTCGACTTTCCCTGGATAAAGGTAGATTGTATCTGTATGTTGCTGGAATTGGTGCTTGAGAATAACATTTAAATGTTTAAAGAGACATGTTACAGACAACATTTGGGAGTTGCAATGGGCACCAGTTCTGCCAATACGTACGCAAATTTGATAATGGTAGTATGGGAGTTTGACCATATGCTAATAAATCCACAGATAGCCTTTTCCAGATGATTTGTGGATGATCTTTTTATTTTATGGAAAGGTAATGAGGAAGAACTGAAGTCGTTTCATCTGTACCTTAACACAACTAGTGTTTTCCTGAAATTTACTCTGAATTATTTGCATAACAGTATGGACTTCCTAGATGTCACCGTGTATAGGGAAGATACCAATTGGTTAACTAAATTGCATAGGAAACAGTGCTACCACCCTTCTTTCTTACATAGGGACAGTATGCATAATCCAAACATTTTTTATAACATCGTAAAAGGACAGGCAATGAGAGTATCAAGAACACATATTTAAAGGTGAACTTAATACGTTGAGAGCAGGGTTCCTGGAAAGAGGCTGTAATGAAGGTGAAATCAATAGAGCCTATTCACAAGTGAACAGAGAGATGGATGGTAGAGCAAGACCTTATTACTCTGACAGAGTAATAAAAGAAATGGTGAATAGTAAGCATAGAAGAATATCGGTTACACCTATGGTTTTACCTTATAGTATGGACGTAAGCAAAGTTCAAGATATTATATATCAGGATTGGCATATGCTTCTAGTTGATGAGGAGACTACAAATGTTGTGGGAAAATACCCACAATTTGTATTTAAGAATAAAAAGAACTTAAAACAATAATTATGTTACCCCAAAGTAGTCAGGGAGGGGGTTGTAGGAAACAATAACTGGAAAGGTACAAAGAAATTTGGGAACTGTGCCTGTTGTATAGATATAGATGAATCCCGATTTTTCAAACACCCAGAAACAGGTCACCTTTGGGAATTAAGAAATTCCACTAATTGCAACACTAAGAATGTTGTATATGTTGCTCATTGTAAAATGTGTTTTCATTTCTAAGTAGGAAAAACCAACCACCACCTTAGAGAAAGGATTAGAGACCATGTCTATTGTACTAGGAGAGGGCAGGATCATAGTGCTTTAGCCAAACATACTTTGGCTAATGGTGAAGATCATACTTTCCTGTTCCAACACTAGTACTAGATTGGGAGACTTGGTGAATTTAACAGAGAATCTTGAAGTGAAGTGGATCCTGAGATTAGGGGCACACCGGGTCTTAACGATAATGTACCCCTGAAGCCAGCCCTCAAATCCAGGAAACTAAAATAGCCCCATGCACATTGGTCTTGTTATTGTTTAAATATAATAGTATGGGTGATATATGCTTATACATATTCACACATGGATGTGTTTATGTATATTATAATGATATGTTACAAGACTATATTATGCTGTACTGATGTACTGTTGTTTTAAAAAGTATCTTAACTTCGGATATAATTTAGGTCAATTAATTGATAAATTAACAAGATTGGTTACTTTGAATTTTAAACAGTATTTATGTGTGGTTGGTACTTGTAAAAAATGTCTGATGAAGCAGTGGTTGTCACTGCGAAAGCGCTCACTTTTACCTTTGTACAATTAAATGAGAAGAGTTTATTTTTCTTTGCTGTGTTCTTGGTTATTTTGGCTACCTTCCATCAAGGGCAAGTTTATAGTTATAAAACTATTTAGCTATCTATTTATTGGCTTGGTAATGGGACATACCCAATGGATCATAATAGCCGTGGCTTAGAGTAATAGGCAAAAGAAGGCATTACATGCTAACCATGCTCACATAAGAACATTACCCATAATATCAACTATTTTTTTTTGCTCAGTATAAGAACTGCACAATGCAAACAAAAATACTCATAATCTAGACAAATCATTTAGTTCTGCAGTTCATACATCAGCATTTTGGGGTGAGGCAACGGTGTGGTGGTGTGGTCGCTATCACTGCTGCCTCACAGTGTTAGGGTCCTGTGCTTCATTTCCTGGTTAGATTGCCTTCAATATGGAGCTTACAAGTCTATCCAACTTTCACGGGGTCTCCATTCTTCTTTCACATCCAAAAAGACATGTTGATAGGTTGAAATGGTGATTCCCCAAACTGCTTTTAGGTCTGAGTGTATTTCTATGCCTTATGCTGAAAGCCTTCAAGGATAAGCTCCTGTTTCCCCATAATTGTGCATAGAACAAGGTGGGTAGTGAATGAATAACATTAGCATTCATAAAATATAAACATTTTTTCAGATCATGAAGGCATAACACAGGACTTACAGAATGAAATAATATATTTGATGGGTGTCCTGTTAAGAAATGTAATAAACAATACCTTTTCATGGCTGAGACCTCACCCACAATGTTCCAAGCAGTTTAGAATTCCTTATATTGGGCAGAATAGAGAATAGCTGGAAGCATTCCACTGTTTTCAGGTATAACATATCAAGGACCAGCATTATGGTATCTATAGACAGACCACTTCAAAATACTAATCCTATAAAACTCACAAGAAAAATGAGGCAGACTATGGACTGCCATCTGATTAAAAGGTAAGCTGTAAGAGCTTTTCCATGACAGTCTAAGTAAATAAAGATACATAAAAACATTATGGGACAGTTATTTTAAGGAAAGTGTAATAAAATTTGGGACAGAAAAAATCAGGATGAAAAAATGAAGGGGAGCAAACAACATGAACAGTTTAAGTTAGGATGCCAGAAAGGTAATAGACAGTGGTGGACTAGAGTGCCCATCTCACGGAGCCATACCTCTCAACTTCTTATTGCAAGAAATATGGACAAGCTATAATAATGGGGGGGCAAGGGCCATAAAAATAGGGGCAGATATTAATTAACGCTCTTATAAATGTAGAAAGCTTCTAGAGTAATAACATTTGTGTTAGCATGCATTTTCTAAAGGATGTGAAGTTTGAAACTCAAATGTATGTCATTATTAAGTGACTTCAGTCTGCAGGGATTTGCCAAAAAATAACAAATTTTATGAGAAATAGACCAAAAATATAAGGCAAAAATCTGGATAGCTGAGAGGCATGCACGGTCCATAAAAGAGAACAAGGATGGGAACATGCAGGTAACACAAGTATGCATACTGCACTATTCAGAAAAACTAAGGAGCAAGATGTTCCTGAGATTCCCACATGGCATACGATTCAGCGTGTGCACACTGACAGCAATGTTTCTCCTGTGCTGCACCAGAGGGGGTAACGCACTTCCATTCAAAATGTTCCCAGTGCTTGAAAAAATAATGTACCTGCATTACCTGACATGCAGTTTAGGTCTGCTGTGAAACCTGGCAGGGTCATTTACTTTCAATGTCTACACTGGAGATAATATACCCCTAAGAACGTTTAATGACTGCAAGAAATACTACAGTAACCAGTTGTGACTTAAAGATCAATGCATCTGCAAATAAGAGCACTGCACAGAGGTTTACATATACATGCACTCATGTACATGTTACATTATATTTATATTCTGTTGTGTATTATTTCCATCTATTCTAGGATCCCAAAAATAAAACTATGTGTAGGGTTAGTTATAATATGCTTGCTAAGAGCATTTTTTTCATCTTTTTTAGAAATATAATAGCAATGCTCATATATTCTACGATTTAATTTTCTCTCGGTTTTTCCTATGTAGAAACAAGTACAGCCCTTGCATGTAGCCAAATATACTAATCCCTTAGAAGTACAGGACCCATACATTAATTTAATGGGTATATCATAAGGTGCCAGTAAAAACTGTGTCTTAACATTAATATATGGGCATTGTTCACAGCATCCACATTTATATGTCCCAAACCTAATGCCACCCGAATGTGTTATTTTATTATCTATCATAAATTTTAAATTTTTGTCTACTTTATAAGTGAACATAGGTTCTGGGCCTATATATTTATAAATATCTTGGTTGCATTTTAGCATGGACCAATTTTTTGATATTATCTTTTTAATTTCTTTTGCCGTTTCACCATAAGTTATGAACATAGATTGTGAGAAATCTTGAGTTTCCTTAGATCTCGTGTTATTTTCCTCAATTCCAACACCTAATAATGCCATATATTTGACATTCCATAAAGCCAAAACTTCATCCCTGATGTTATTTACAAACACCAAAGGGTAACCCCTCTCCACAAACATATTAGTTACCTTGTTAATTTCTCTTTCCACTAAATCTATCCGTGAACACATTCTAACCACCCTCACCATCTGACCCTTAACAATGTTTCTTTTTACATGTGGGGGATGGTTGCTAGAATATTCCAAGTAATCATTGGAAAAGGTTGATTTTCTAAAAATACTAGAGAAGAAATTTTTATTAACATAATCCTTTGCTATATTAACATCTAGGTAGTTTATATCATCCTGATTACCATTCCCTGTAAATTTAAAATAAGAGCATATATTATTGATATAAGTTAAAAATGCATCAAAAGAATATTTATCTTTCCATAAAATAAATAAATCATCTAAAAACCTGAAATATTTAACCCATTCACCATTAAATGGGGATGTAAAAATGTATTGCTTTTCCCATTCATGCAGCATTAAATTTGCAAAGATAGGGGCGCAGCTGTTACCCATTGCTACCCCTTGTATCTGCTTATAATATTCACCTTGAATGTAAAAATTATTTTTTAAAATGATTTCCATCAAGTCATTAATAAAATTTACCATTTTACCCCCTAAATTACTACGTCTGATTAAAACGTCACTAAAAAACTGCAAACCTACATCATGAGGTATAGAGGTAAATAAATCAATAACATCCACAGTAGAAAAATAACAATCTTTATCAAAAGAATCGTTGTTAAATTGTCTTAAAAAATCCCATGAGTCCTTTAAAATATAATCTATAGGGGCTATAGAATTCTTTACTATACGGTCAATAAAAATCCCCAATGAATTTGTTATACTATTCCTACCGGATATAATTAGCCTATACGGTGGGTCCCTTATATTTTTATGAGTTTTAGGTATCCCAAAACATACTGGTATAGTAGGGTACTCGACATTCAAAAAATTATACAATTCCTCATTTATAACACCTTGTAACAAGGCATCTTCCAAAAAGTATTTAATCTTACTATAACTAATATTTATCTCATTTCTGGAAATTGTTTCATACTTGTCTGAATCCTTAAGTGTACCAGTAATTTTGTTGTTATAATCCACTTTATTAATAATGGCCATACCTCCACCTTTGTCTGGTCTCATAAACCTTACTTCCTCATTATTTCTTAGTTCTTGTAATAATACATTTTCTTCTTTAGTTAAATTATGCTTTTTATAAGGATAATCATATAATTTTTTATAAATCTCCTGTTCAGTAACTTTCTCAAACGTATGTATTAATGGTAAAAGGGGGGGATTCCAACAACTTTTTTTATAAATAATGGAATTGGAATTTTCGAACTCTTTCTGATTGTCCTTAAATATACATTTAAAATTTAGTTTCCTATTAAATAATCTAAAGTCTGTTAAAATTCTACTAATATCCACTCTTCTAGATGGTACAAATTTTAATCTTTTCATTAAAAGGTGAAACAAATTCTTAGTAATAGGAAATGCTGCATAATTAAATATTTTAAAACTTTTGTATACAAAAATTATGTCATCTGACGTCTTTATATCATCCAAATTGACATTCATTATTTCTCCATGCAACCTAACTCCTTCATTATTCCCTGTAGTTAATGGTAACTGTTTTTTCTCTGATAGGATGTGTTTGTGTATTTGGGCCTTACTGCTCCATCCCCTCTTGGACCTAAAAAAACATTTTCTTGTCGATTTCCATTCCTATTCATTAATCTCTCTGATCTCCTTAATTGTGGAAATTCAGAATCATAATTATTTCCCCTATTACTAAAATTATTCTCTTCCTGTGTGGGGTTAAGATTCCCACTTCCCTCAGTATCAAAATAGGCCTTAGGAAAAACATATGCAATATCATTTTTATATTCAAATTCATCACGTGAAAGCTTCTTCTTTTTTCTAGTAATATTATTATTTAATTCGCTTTCCACTTTGTCAAAAATTATATTGTATCTATATGCATACTGATTAAAAATGGCATCATCCATAATGTTATTGTTTAATACATCCACTTCACTTAATAATGCATCAATCTTTTTATTATTTAAATTAATTATAAACTCCATTAATTCAAATCCATGCCGGTCAAACATTAGTAATAAATCTTTACATTCAGGGTCTGTTTTTTTCAGCCCATTTGGGAATTTAAACATTCTTAGCCCCTTAGGGACTCTTTTACAATGTATACATTCGTTTAAATATGAGTTATCACACTGTAATGCTCTTATTTTATTCATCTTACTTTCAAGTACTACTAACCTAACTCTAGGTTAGTAGTAAAATAAGAGCATTACATTGTGATAACTCATATTTAAACGAATGTATACATTGTAAAAGGGTCCCTAAGGGGCTAAGAATGTTTAAATTCCCAAATGGGCTGAAAAAAACAGACCCTGAATGTAAAGATTTATTACTAATGTTTGACCGGCATGGATTAGAATTAATGGAGTTTATAATTAATTTAAATAATAAAAAGATTGATGCATTATTAAGTGAAGTGGATGTATTAAACAATAACATTATGGATGATGCCATTTTTAATCAGTATGCATATAGATACAATATAGTTTTTGACAAAGTGGAAAGCGAATTAAATAATAATATTACTAGAAAAAAGAAGAAGCTTTCACGTGATGAATTTGAATATAAAAATGATATTGCATATGTTTTTCCTAAGGCCTATTTTGATACTGAGGGAAGTGGGAATCTTAACCCCACACAGGAAGAGAATAATTTTAGTAATAGGGGAAATAATTATGGTTCTGAATTTCCACAATTAAGGAGATCAGAGAGATTGATGAATAGGAATGGAAATCGACAAGAAAATGTTTTTTTAGGTCCAAGAGGGGATGGAGCAGTAAGGCCCAAATACACAAACACATCCTATCGGAGAAAAAACAGTTACCATTAACTACAGGGAATAATGAAGGAGTTAGGTTGCATGGAGAAATAATGAATGTCAATTTGGATGATATAAAGACGTCAGATGATATAATTTTTGTATACAAAAGTTTTAAAATATTTAATTATGCAGCATTTCCTATTACTAAGAATTTGTTTCACCTTTTAATGAAAGGATTAAAATTTGTACCATCTAGAAGAGTGGATATTAGTAGAATTTTAACAGACTTTAGATTATTTAATAGGAAACTAAATTTTAAATGTATATTTAAGGACAATCAGAAAGAGTTCGAAAATTCCAATTCCATTATTTATAAAAAAGTTGTTGGAATCCCCCTTTACCATTAATACATGCTTGAGAAAGTTACTGAACAGGAGATTTATAAAAAATTATATGATTATCCTTATAAAAAGCATAATTTAACTAAAGAAGAAAATGTATTATTACAAGAACTAAGAAATAATGAGGAAGTAAGGTTTATGAGACCAGACAAAGGTGGAGGTATGGCCATTATTAATAAAGTGGATTATAACAACAAAATTACTGGTATACTTAAGGATTCAGACAAGTATGAAACAATTTCCAAAAATGAGATAAATATTAGTTATAGTAAGATTAAATACTTTTTGGAAGATGCCTTGTTACAAGATGTTATAAATGAGGAATTGTATAATTTTTTGAATGTCGAAAATTCTACTATACCAGTATGTTTTGGGATACCTAAAACTCATAAAAATATAAGGGACCCACCGTATAGGCTAATTATATCCGGTAGGAATAGTATAACAAATTCATTGGGGATTTTTATTGACCGTATAGTAAAGAATTCAATAGCCCCTATAGATTATATTTTAAAGGACTCGTGGGATTTTTTAAGACAATTTAACAACGATTCTTTTGATAAAGACTGTTATTTTTCTACTGTGGATGTTATTGATTTATTTACCTCTATACCTCATGATGTAGGTTTGCAATTTTTTAGTGACGTTTTAATCAGACGTAGTAATTTAGGGGGTAAAATGGTAAATTTTATTAATGACTTGATGGAAATCATTTTAAAAAATAATTTTTTTACATTCGAAGGTGAATATTATAAGCAGATACAAGGGGTAGCAATGGGTAACAGCTGCGCCCCTATCTTTGCAAATTTAATGCTGCATGAATGGGAAAAGCAATACATTTTTACATCCCCGTTTAATGGTGAATGGGTTAAATATTTCAGGTTTTTAGATGATTTATTTATTTTATGGAAAGATAAATATTCTTTTGATGCATTTTTAACTTATATCAATAATATATGCTCTTATTTTAAATTTACAGGGAATGGTAATCAGGATGATATAAACTACCTAGATGTTAATATAGCAAAGGATTATGTTAATAAAAATTTCTTCTCTAGTATTTTTAGAAAATCAACCTTTTCCAATGATTACTTGGAATATTCTAGCAACCATCCCCCACATGTAAAAAGAAACATTGTTAAGGGTCAGATGGTGAGGGTGGTTAGAATGTGTTCACGGATAGATTTAGTGGAAAGAGAAATTAACAAGGTAACTAATATGTTTGTGGAGAGGGGTTACCCTTTGGTGTTTGTAAATAACATCAGGGATGAAGTTTTGGCTTTATGGAATGTCAAATATATGGCATTATTAGGTGTTGGAACTGAGGAAAATAACACGAGATCTAAGGAAACTCAAGATTTCTCACAATCTATGTTCATAACTTATGGTGAAACGGCAAAAGAAATTAAAAAGATAATATCAAAAAATTGGTCCATGCTAAAATGCAACCAAGATATTTATAAATATATAGGCCCAGAACCTATGTTCACTTATAAAGTAGACAAAAATTTAAAATTTATGTTAGATAATAAAATAACACATTCGGGTGGCATTAGGTTTGGGACATATAAATGTGGATGCTGTGAACAATGCCCATATATTAATGTTAAGACACAGTTTTTACTGGCACCTTATGATATACCCATTAAATTAATGTATGGGTCCTGTACTTCTAAGGGATTAGTATATTTGGCTACATGCAAGGGCTGTACTTGTTTCTACATAGGAAAAACCGAGAGAAAATTAAATCGTAGAATATATGAGCATTGCTATTGTATTTCTAAAAAAGATGAAAAAAATGCTCTTAGCAAGCATATTATAACTAACCCTACACATAGTTTTATTTTTGGGATCCTAGAGATAGTTAAGATGGATCCAAGAGGGGGAGACTGGAAAAACAAATTACTTCAAGCAGAATCTAAATGGCAATTTAAACTGAATGCAACATTTTTTCCAGGTTTGAATGAGGCTATAAGCATCAAACCTGAGCTTAAGCACAGAGCTAATATGCTTTGAATATACATTTTTTATATGTTTTTTTTACCATTTTATAAGTATATATTTGCATCCAGGAATTTTGTTTTCATTTGAGAATGTATTTATAAAAAGTTTTATATGAATTTTAAAATACACAGATGGCATCTGTATTGATCTCATGAATATTTATTAGATGTGTTGTCACATGTCTAAAGGATTTCCTATAAAAAGCAAGGATTTTAAATTAATTTTGTAGATCTGTTGAAGTCTGTTGACGAAAGCGCTTATCTTGTGGAATTAATAAATATTTATTGCATATCTGTGGACTAGTTATTGGCGTTCAGCAGTGTACTTGGTTCCTGGTTTTCTAACTGCTGGTGGCTTTTTCTTGTGTTCCATCTATTCTGATGTACACTTACCTATGAGGGTCTAGCGGTTGCTGGAGGACCATATTTGGCTGCAGGTCACTTGTATAAATGACCTGTGGAGGAGAGTGAGAAAGAACTGCTATGTCCATCCAAGGGTCATTATCCTTGCAAGCAGCTGAGTATAGCAGAATGTGGTGGTGGCAGTAGGCATGCAACATGGTCATAACATACAAACCTACATTAAAATGTCCTGCTCCATCCACAGTGAAAGGCCGGGAACTAATCTTAACTAAAGTATGACACTGGAGGACAAGACAACTACTCTAAACTACAGTATCACACTGCAGGACAGGGAACTAATTGAAGCTGCATTATGGCACTTAACCACAGAGGGCTAATCTGAACTACAATATGACAATGTAGTACAGGGAACCAATTTAAATTCCAGTATAACACTGGAGCATAAGGAATTAAACTACAATATGAAATGAAATGACAAGAAGCTAATATAAGCTACAATACAACACTGAAGTACAGGAGACTAATCAAACTGCAGAATGATAATAGACACAAAAGTAATTTAAACTACAATATGAAATTAGAGGTAAGCAAACTAAGCTAAATAACAGTATAACATTGGAAGACAGCATGTAATCTAAGCTACAGTATAACACTGAAAGACAGCATGTAATCTAAGCTACAGTATGACATTGGAAGACAGCATGTAATCTAAGCTACAGTATGACATTGGAAGACAGCATGTAATCTAATCTACAGTATGACATTGGAAGACAGCATGTAATCTAAGCTACAGTATGACACTGATGGACAATGTGTTTTCATTACATTGTCAACAGAAAATGACAGCTTAAAAATGCACAGATTTACATTTACTACAGAGGAAATGGACAAGAAAATGACAGGTTGCATTATTTGTATGACAGAACTATGGGAAATAATATTATTGTGGATGTGAATAACCAGATCTTCACTGTGTGAGACTTGCTATGATCAGACTTGAGACCAGGACCATATAGGTCATACCTCCCTGAAACTGTAAAGTAAATTTTATTACAGACAGGAACAATATTTCCTACTTGTGCTTCAGCTAATTAACACTGATAAATAACATCTAAATAAGTATACCTTCAATATCTGTTCATTCACTTTCCAATACTCACTCCATTTTATGTTGGGTTGCAGAGCAGCTGAAGCCTATATCAGCAAGTACTGTGCATAACGCAAAGAAAATAAGTCCTTGTTGATCACTCTCTCTGTCTGTCTCTCTCGCTCTCTTACACACACATAGACATAAGCACTAATGCATGTACACATACACATGTGCACATAATCATACACACACATACACATGTACATAATCATACACACACATATACATGCACATGTGCACATAATCTTACACACACACACACACACACACACACACACACACACACACACACACACACACACACACACACACACACACACAAATACAATCACACACACTCATGTACATGTGCCATATGCAAATATGCACACACATACACATACGCACACTTGCACAACTATGAATGACTTAGAAGACCACCAGTTCACCTATCAGTATATCTTTCAAGATGTTGAAAAAACTGAAATCTGTAGAAAAAAAAACGAGGACACAGGGAGTACATGCAGACATGACACAGAAGGCACCAGGAATGGATAGAAAGAGCCAAGCACTATGAGGCACCAATGCCAGCCACTATACCACCGTGTTGTGAGATTCATAAATGGGGCCTTGTAATGTACAGCAAAAGAAGTGATCTTCTGAGGGCTGCAACCAAAAATAAAAGCTTCCTTAAATTACAGTGCCATCCTAGTGATATCTCTAAGGCCTCTTCTATTTGGGATGAACATTATTGAGGATTCTATATAAAGAAAGATGTGAAGAATAACATACCCTTGATGGCTTAGCAACAACAGCAGCATCCATACACAGAAGAGCCAGTGGTGATAATCATCCATAAGGCAGAAGCCGCTAAGCTAACCCTGTCCACTTTCTGTACTGCGCAATGTATATCCTGATGCACTGTATTGTTCCTCAAGTCCTACACTGATGTCCTCTAATTTCTCATATAATCAAGGGATTAATGTAGACAGTCATCTGTGCAACTTATCTGCATGCTGCCGTGGTACTTTGGAGTGATATACGGCTTAACAGCAATGTGACCATATAACATTCTGGTAAAGAGTCTCACTTAGTCTTATGGGCAGGGCAAAAGGCAGCACTAATGCCATTACGTTGGTGACTTAGTATCCACCACCAACAAGAGACTTGCTGCTCCATCTCTCAATGCACAACACTGCTGTGGCATATTCATGAGTACTTTATGAATATTGCTGGTCACCACATAAGTGCCATTGCCTTTCTGAATGATGCAGGATTCCTGGCAACACCAGCAGAAGCAAAATTTACCTACCTCAATCATTGATATACCCCCACCTTTTGCAAGATGGTGGAAAGATTTATTTGCATGCCATCATCAGAGCTGCCTTATCAAGGGATTGTAGTCATTCATATTTATCTACTCTACACATAGTAAACTGCTTCTATTTCCCAAGGTCCTCATGAACTTTACCCAGGTCATTAAATGGTTCTAATCAATACTTTACAACCTATTCCAGCAATATATAAATAAATGTTTGCTCTCAATCATTGAAGGATACTAATAAAATAAATATTGCCCTATGAATGACTGGGGGGCATATATGTTGGAAATAAGAATCTTTCCAAGTGTAGTAGAAACTAGAAATGAAGGATTTTTAAAAGTTTTTCCACAGAGATCTCTACATAAAACTGATGATCAGCTCTCTTCTCCTTCCTATAAATGTCATTGCTATAATTATTGCAGATGCACTTCTCAGGATGATGTTTTCAGATTTTTCATAGAAACTGTGCAAGTACTTCCAACTTGTGATTGCCCTGCTAGTCAATTAATTTTATAATTTAGTTTCCAGCCATTTAGCATTAAACTGAATTTATTTATGAAATGTGTTGATGCTTTTTTCTGACTATTTATTTTAAATGTATTTATAATCTCTTTGCTTTAGCCTTTCTTGTATTCAAACTGTTTTAAAGTATAGAATATTTACCTTTTTATGCCTTTGTGCTTGGATTTAAGCAGTCTAATAAATATTGGTTGATTAAACTCACTGATGAAATCATAATGCAATTTGTGTCAGGTGTTTTATGTGGACCAACTAGTGAGACATTTTATGGCAAGAGTTTTACATCATCTCTGGCATATCAGAATATCTAATCAGAAAATTATTTTGACAGTAATTGGACTGTTGTGTGAAGTATTAATTTTATGGAAAACATGCACAAAGTGAGAATATATGGATACTTCAATAAGGGCTCTTTACCATCATCAGAGAAGGGATTTTTAGTCATGTTTGTCCTTAATACTGCTTCTTTTGATGAGACAACATTAAGTCTGGCTTTGGTATTGCTATTCAAAGAATAAAATTTGAATGACTGAGCATAACTGTTTTAGTATTGTATTTGTTGAAGTTTTAGTAATACATGAGATACAACACAACTTGAAAGTAAGCTGTGTTTTGGACATTTGGAGAGAGAGTGGTACTGAATATTCGAGGTTGTGGTTTAGATAATCAATAATTAAAAATATAAATTAGATGATAACTGCATTAACCTGATACAGTACCATTTATGCGATATAAAAATAATAGATTTTTAAAATGTGTTATATTGGTTTGATTTATTAAATGTACCTTTTTAAATTAAATATGATTCAGAAGCACATTCTTAAGTGTCAGTAAGCAATACAAACCTGCAGTGACCGAAGAAGGAATCATTTTACTGTTCTTAAATGATAATTATTATCAGAACCTTAAATTCTGTTTTTGTTTTATATTGATCATTTGTATGGCACCACTAAAGCTGTTTAACCATATGGGTGATTTCAACTATCCCACCATAAACTGGGATGCATACATAACCACTAATATGCAGGCTAAAAGATTCCTGGATTTTATCAATGCAAGTACTCTGAAACAGCTAGTCGTCTCACCTACTTGGGATGTAGACAACCTGGATCTGGTACTCATAAATGAGAGGGAATACCCGCCCCTTGTGTAATGTCCTCACCGGTCAGATCAGATCACAAAGCGGTCACCCCTGAATTACATTTAAAGGGTAGCAAACTCCAGAACCGTTACAACATTTTTCAAAGCTAAGTACCTCCTATTAAGTGATGGCTGAATTCCAAGCCCATCCAAACTCAGAAAACATGGTGGCCTATGTGGAAGACTTTATGGAAACCCTGTATGAGCATGTAAATAATTGTATAGAAACAGAAGTACGAAACCAAAATAAACTTAGGACAAACTCCAAAAACAAGCCCCCTTGATGCACCCATCAGTATAAATCAGTTGTACAACAAAAGAAAAAAAATCCTGTCTAAAAGTAAGAAGGGCTATGCCAAAAGACAAAAACTCCCACATCAGTCTCAACAAGCAACTCAGGGGACTAATCAAGTCCACCAAAGCTCACTTTGAGTCAAAATAGCCTCCCAAGCTAAGGGTAACTATAAGGCATTTTTTAGAAATGGACACAACCTTAAAAGGAATGCCCAGCAGTCTGCTGAACTAATACTAAGTGGAACTTCCTATTACAAAACCAGGAATACACCAAATTTGCTGGACAATAAACTTAGCTCTGATTTCATCCTTTGTCACCCCAGACCCCTTCCCAGGAAATACCCTGTACCATTTCTCTCCCAACTATCTCTAAAGAACAGGTCCTCACTACACTCTCCAGAGCTAAAAACACTGCATCAGTGGGTCTTGATAATATCACAGAATGCCTCTCAAATAGCTCAAATCTGTATTCAACTAAAACCTCCAGACAGGCTTCATCCCTAGGGAATGGAGGACTACAACAGTCATCTCTCTACATAAAGGTGAGCCATCAACAGATCCAGGAAACTAAGGAACCATAAGTTTGACTAGTCTTATGTGCAAGGCCATGGAAATAATTTTTGTGGACCTGATAAAGAGAGAGTCTCTGAACCCATCCAAGTTTGATTTCATCAAGGGCAAGTCATGCCAACTAAACTTGGTGGACTTCTTTAGGAAGATCACTAGGGCCATGGAAGAGGGCAAAATGGTATATACTACCTAACGTGACCTGGCAAAAGCATTTGACAAAATATTTCACTTGGGTATTATAGACAATCTCACAGATTTAGGCATAAACCTCTTTGTCACCTCATGGATAGCAGAATGGCTCACAGATAGGGCACATGAAGTTAGGGTGGGGAAATCCACCTACACCAAAAGGAATGTTACTAGTTGTGTCCACAGGGCTCAGTACCGGGACCTCTTCTGTGTGGAATATACTTCTCTAATGTCAAGGCAAATGTAGAGGGCCACTGGCTGACCAAATTTGCTGATGACTGCAAGTTGGATGCAATCACTGAATCCCAAATGGTGCAGATCCTCCATGAGGGTCTGACACAGACAAACAACTGATGCCAGAACCATGGCCTAAAACTCAGTGCAAAAAATGCATAATTATACCATTTTGGAGATGACCATCCTTACAATTTACAACCTTGATAACACTCCCATAAGAGTAGACCCAGTAGTAAGGGACTTGGAAACTCAGGTTGACAATAACCTGAACTTTGATCACTGTATGTCCATGCTAGTAAGAAAATCCTATGTGGCGCAACTTATAAGTAAGGGCATGGCATCCAGATCTAGTCGCTCTTTACTCAGTCTTCATTAGACCAATAATCAAGTACAATGGCTCCTGTCAGCATTTACCTGACGTAATATTTTCAACAGCTGGAGTAGCCACAGAGGTTCCTCACTAAAAGAATACAGGGTGTAATTAATATGTCCTCAAAATCCTGTCCCCGTACTCAGTCTCCTACATACTACTGAGGTGTGATCTATGCCTAACCTACAAGGCATTGTCTGATCCAGCCCAAATAGATCTACTATGCATTCACAAAGCAATTCATGTGAAACAGAGCTCTTCCCTAAGCCTATCCAAATGCAATTTGGACCAATGGATGGGAAATCACAAATTCACTGTTGACTTGTTGCTTCTGGCCCTTATGGAGAGGGGTGGTCTGTAGATGTCTTAAAGCACAGGCATATACCAAAACCATTCTAGTCTGTGGGCATTGATAACTAGGAAAACTGGAATATGAATGGCTAGGCTTAAAAAGGCTCTATGGCTGTTAGCCAAGTAACCTTCTGTGATCCTATAATACTATAAACATATTTTAAGGACCTCTTTCTAGTGGCACATATAAACGTTGCTACATTATTTGGTTTATGCAAAGGCTCTGATATTTTTTGTTTTAAGCATCCCCTCTACCACTCTTTCATTGTCTTAATGGGGGGGGCAGGTTTTGTGGTTATTCATGCCTGTGTTGTGGTAGACACCACTCTCCTACTCACTTATGGTCTCAGTGGGAGTGCCACACTTTGTGTCCATTTATGCCATTGCTAACCACCCAACTCAGAATAACAAGTCAAGAGTGAGAAAACTTGTTGTCATGGTACCCTAATATGCATCAGCTACAGTGACAATTCAACAAGTAAATAATGCGTAATATTGAGTACACCGCAAGATCTACTTTAATCAGAATTTCCTTAGCTACAGCCACAGAAAGGTCTGGTCAAAGTGAAAGAAAGTATTATGCGATAACAAAAATGAGAAATTTATAGGTAGATGTCTTTACATAAATGTTACTTTCAAGCACTGGTGAGCTATTTTTTCAACTTTGTAGGTATTTCTATTCTGGAGCCAGACACAAAAAATAAGAGTATTGGACCAGGTGCTTTCACACTGGGATTAACATAAGATCAAAGATTTGTACTTGCCTGGGTACAAGTAAATAACTACATAAAATCCAGAACAAAAAGGAGAAACAGTGAAAACAGTACTAGTAATCCAAAAAAGCACTAAGTCACGGTGTGATTTACTACTTCCTAACTTTTGGTAGAAAGAGAGGAGCCAGTCATCATGGAAGAGGGAGCATTATGTGTTATCTTGGTGAGATGCATGATGAGTGAGAATGATCAGAAGATCGAGAGAAATTCTACTTGATTTGGAGAAACAGAATCACAGATGGTTGTTACAACAGCTACTCTGGTAGGACTAGATGATAAGATATTAACAGAAATGTTGGAGGAGGAACAACATTTATGCCACAATACATGCTTACAGGAATTAGAATCACTCACTATTCAATCCAGTACCATTTTCCTAGGTGATCCAAGCTATCTAACTGTAGACTAGGAAACCTACACCACCACTGGGGCACAAGCACAGATTCCTGTTCTTTGTCTGTACAAATGCCCTGAAACAATTAGTCAGAATGCCCGCTAGGGGGAGTAGCATCTTGGATCCTAACTAATATGTGAACAGCTTGTACCATCCCTTGCATATCTTCAGTACTTAATAGATCTGGCCATAAAGCAGTTTCCTCCGAGATAAAACTGAAACCATTGATCCCTTCCACCCGAGGAACCTTTAGAAATTTCTTTAAAACAACTACCAACTCCTAAATGATACACTGGCAAGCTTCAGCTGCCCCACCAAACCAAATTAACTCAAATAACTATGTAAAGGTGTACATTACCACACTATAACAGCATGTAAACACCTGTGTAGATGCAGCTGTAAGAACAAGTGCAGAGAAAACCCCAAAAACAAACCCAGACAGGAATCATAATATCAATAAGCGATATAATAAAAGGGGAAGAATTCTGAAAAACAGTAAGAAGAGTAATTTCCAGAAAGTTACAGCCCTTGTCACTGAAATCAACAAACAACTCAGGAGCTTAATAAGATCCACCAAAGCCAAGTTTGAGGCTAAAACAGCTACCCAAGCCTTAGACAATCACAAGGTATTTTTTTAGTTATGTTCATAATCTCGAAAGCACAGTGCAGCAATATGCTGAGCTGATTGTGAGCAATGTCACCTAAACTGAAGTTTAAGATATAGCAAACTACTGGCTGATAAATGTAACTCGACCTTTACCCCTCACTCCTCATTGTCTGTCTCTCAAGATATTCCTGAAACTGGCTCACTTTCAACTAACACACAAGACCAAGTTGTAAAAGTGCTATCAAAAGCTAGCAATACTGCATCGATGGGTCCTAAAAATACCCCCGGATGCATCTTAAATAGCATGATGCACTATTTAGCCAAACCCTAACAACACTGTTCAATCTCAGCATCTATACTGGTTTTGCACCAATTGAATGGAGAACAACTACAGTCATTCCCCACCATAAGGAATGACCATCCACAGACCCTGGCAATTACAGACCCATAAGCCCGACCAGCCTTATATACAAATCCCATGTGAAGACTTATCATAGAACTAATCAGTAAGGACATAGGGAAGCTCCAAACACTTGACCTGTCCCTGTTTGGACCATCTACTCAAGCTGGTGGATTTTTTCCAAAGGTCACTAAAGCAATGGATGAAGGGAAAACAGTACACACCACATACCTCAACCTGGCCAATGCTTTTGACACAGTTCCCCACATAGGCATACTAGAAGCCAGACACTTAGGTTGTGTGTGATTCAGTAAAACAGGTTCCACAACGTGGCCATACCAACCAGCATGGCTAGGCGAGTTACATGTTAATGGCCATATGATAGCATGGTTACGAGCAACATTATTTAAATGAGCTTATCCATGCATTCTACTGAGGCAAAACAAGATGGCAGAGCAATTCAGAAGCATATAAATGCCACACAATGGAGATTCACCCACAGCATATTTGAATCTAGCCAAAAGCTTGTGTTCAGATTGAGAGGATCCCTGTGTAATGTAAGGGGTTGTATTATCCTTGCAGTATACACGCCCATAACATTTAAAAGTATTGTCCAACTTATATTATTGCAAAAACTACAACAGCAATTAAAAGCAGGCATACTTGTCAGGTGCAGAATTGTCAGGTTCAGAAGTTGTAGCTCTAAGAGTTATTCCTTAGCATGACAGTCCCATCTGGTTACCTTCACTGATATTCTTCTGGCTGGGAAAGATGATTATGCTAATTAAGACTCAGCTCATTACTGTTTCTGAATCTCTTAATTTATTTGACAAGAAAACCTGCTAAGCATATCATTTAATTGTACTTAATTCTCTGCACACACCTGGTTCCCTGTAGGCAGCAATGTACATGAGTGGTCCAGACCATGCCTCCAGGGGGTAGGGGGGTGGGAAATGTAAATCATGTTTAAATGGAATCACTGAAGTACCTGATTTCTTATCAGGATACAAAGGGGTATAGGACTGTTATGTTTTACATCTAAAAGTGCTGTTATGAACCATAATGCTACTGTATCTGTATTATCATGGACTGCCATCCATTGTGCAAATGAGGTTCCTGTTGATGTCAATCACGCATCACATGGGCCACACGAGACCTGATTTGGACATTAATTTTCTGACATTTTTCACTGAGGTTCTTCAAAGAAAGATATTAT
The DNA here is from genome assembly GCF_019279795.1 of Protopterus annectens. Classification (NCBI taxonomy): domain Eukaryota; kingdom Metazoa; phylum Chordata; order Ceratodontiformes; family Protopteridae; genus Protopterus; species Protopterus annectens. The sequence continues at coordinate 64,460,912 of NC_056731.1, forward strand.
GGCTGGAGAAGGAGAGGGCTATGCTTATTTTAGAGTGCAGAAGTGGTGTGAGAAAGATTTAAAAAAAAAATTTCTGGACCTCTTCCATAAGGATTATAGCCAGAGGTTCCTGCAGGAGTGCTATAATGACTTCAGTATAAAACAGAAGTCTGGACTATTTTTTCCCAAACTTCTACCTATGTCTCTGGAATAGCACTCACAGGGGAACCGTGCCATCATCATTAAAGCAAAATAAGGCACCTCAAGCCTGACCTCCTACACCAGTAGGAGGATGAAATTAAACAGCTTCACCACCGCCATACCTTAAATACAGCTTTTACTAGCTACACGAATAACCCACCCCAGCATGACATCTGCAGATATTACATAACGATCTATTAATCTCCATAGCTCCTGAAGAAATTCAAGTGACCAGACAGTTGCATAGGAGGAAGAGACTGGCACACCAAGAATGTGCCAGGGTGAATATACTTGCTTTAGACTGTACAGCTTTAAATATTAACAGCAGTAGAGATTCATACCCAAACATTATACTGTTCAGTCATCACTGCCAGATTTGTGATAACAGCCACCGGCCAAAGGTTGTGGTTTGACTGTTAAACATTAATTATAGCACTAGACACATTTCACATTAAATCACTCTGTGTGGTTTCCCTGTATGTTTTCCTTGATTCAAGAGGTTGCAAAAGAATGGGGTACTCTGACCTCATTGCCCTAAATGAAATGTTGCAACTTTGTCTGTCTGTATGCTTTGATACAGAGCTGACATTATAAAGTGGCGTATTTAAGTGCAGCTCCTGAATGGAGTCTACTACAAATGCCTGAGTCCCAGGTGCTCCAATGCCACAATCTTGCAGCCAGGGACTTAAGCATCTTGTAGTTGGTAAAGCTGCTCATGCTCAAACTCAACTACATGTTCAGATGAGATATGTCAGCTATGGAAAGGTAGCGGTGCTGACAAATTTCACCCAAACACAGCAACTGAGTTCAGGCAAGGTTAGTGCAGTAACTGAGGGAAGAGGGTGGGAGTGCAGCTTAAGGTTTTAAGCAGTAATCAGAGGGGAGGTTAGGTTTGGGGACTGGAAAGGTAGTTTAGAGTTAGGGACTGAACATGGACTTTAGGTTTATGCAGTAGGAGGGCAGTTTTAGGGTGGGAGTGATTGGGGAACTTTAGGGAGGGTGAAGTGGATGTTTTGGTTTAAGGTTAGGGAGCAATCTTGGATTTTAAGTTTAAGGAACAGATTGTGGATGTTAGTGTTAGGAACTAGGTGGGAGTTTCAGTGTTAAAGTTAGGGCTCTAGGAGGGCTATGTAGTTCAGTAGGATCAGGTTGTGAGGGGGCTAGGTAATTCACTAGAATCGGGCAAGTGGGAGTGAGTGCGGTTGTCAGTGACAGCAAATGGCAGCAAGCCAGTGTGTACTGAGCTACTAGTATGTGACCACCTGTTTACGACCCTGTGAAAGTTATATATTTTTTGGGTCAAGCTGAAATAACAGCAGGCCTTAAATCTAAATTTCTGGTTTAAAAATAGGCATCAATATGCAGTAATTCAACACATTTGAAAAACACATCCATTCTATCAGAAAATGTTTATTTTCATATTAAAATATTAAAATGTAATGCCAAAGGTGGATACATGTGACATTTGCCATTGTAGTTCAATTGTACATCTTCTTTAAAGTATAGAGTAATCTATATGTTCATAACAGAAAAAAATGATTTATGTGAGTATGTAATGGTACCTAAGCTATCTTTAGTATACATTTTATCTCCATAAGTGAACAATTATGTCATTTCTTTTAGAAAAATCCACATCATTTTTGTCAAATGATATTGTTTTATGTCACTGTGCTGGAATAGTGGGTATTGTCTGCACAAGTATTTGAGTACTGGAACAGCATTTATCTAGAAAGCCATCATGGAATCCCTTCAAACTACATCCATGGAATACTGTGTTCCCATTAGCTTCCTCTGAGATAGGACTATATTTGCAGAGTAAGTGGTTGTAGGGATTAGCAACTTTCATGTTCTTGAAGATACTACAGAATAAGAGTTACAATATGCAACTTAATATCTTGCACTGAATGCATATTCATCCTACGAATCTCTTACTGCACTGCATTGGATCAGCAGAAGAGCTAGGATTGGGTAGTGGAGGCAGCTGTCCAGGGTGAAAAGCGTTAGGGGCATGATCATCAGATCCTGATCTGTCTTCATTTGATTACCTGCATTCAGAAATGAATACCAGTGTTGTATTTGTGGTCAGAACTGAAGTACTGTAGTGCTCCTCACCTTCATAGCATTACCATCATTGAGAAATGAATGCCACTATTGCATTTGTGGTCAGAGCAAAGTGCTATAACACTCTGTGCATGGCTTAAATTGTAGCAGCTGCTTTGTGGTTCAAAATGAGAGAAGATCTTTTTTTTTTATTGCTCTTAAACTTAACATTGAGCAGTGGCACCAGAATGGGGGACAGCACCGGATGATCAATAGCTAACTGCATCTCTACACTGGATGCATCTTGTATCATCTGAATCTCCTACTGCACTGCACTTAATATATCTTGTATTACATGAATCTCCTACTGCACTAGACTGGATTTATCTCATATCACATGACTCTCCTACAGTACTGCACTGCAAACATCATATACCTCATGAATTTCCTACTGCACTGCACTGGAGGCATCTTGTATCACAAGAATCTCCCACGTCATTGCACTCAATGCATCTTATTTTACATGAATCTTCTACTGCACTGCACTGGATTTATCTCATATCACATGACTCTCCTACAGTACTGCACTGCAAACATCATATACCTCATGAATTTCCTACTGCACTGCACTGGAGGCATCTTGTATCACAAGAATCTCCCACGTCATTGCACTCAATGCATCTTATTTTACATGAATCTTTTACTGCACTGCACTGCACGCACCGTATACTACATGAATTTCCTACTCACTGCACTAGATTCATCTTATACTATGTGATGCTTTACTACACTGTGCATTTGTTAATCTTATGCCATATGAATTTTCTACTCTACTGCAGAGCATGAATCTTGTATCACATGAATCCCCTACTGCACTTTATTGGATTCTTATGTACATTGATCTTCTACTGTACTGGACTGGATACATCTTATATCACATGCATCCTATACTACAATGCACTAGTTGCATCTTATATTACATAAATCTCCTGCTGTACTGCAGTAGATACATTTTACATCATGTGCATGTCTCACTGGGAACAAATGTCTTGTGTGTACTGCAAGATAAATTGGATGCATTTTTCAAGTGGGCAGTTTATGCTTTATTAGTCACATTAAGGAAAATGTTAGGAATAACACACAATGCTGAGAGCACACTGTGTCACTGGTACACTATTGTAACACATGCACAAATGTACTATAGTATTATTCCAACAACACACTAAACAGCCAAGCAACACACTGATAGGCAATCACTGAAGGTGAGCAGTCATCAGGTGGAACAAGATAAAGTAGTGGGAGCAGCCAGCACACACGCACACACACACACGCACACACGCACACATGCACACACACACACACACACACACACACACACACACACACACACACACACGCACACGCACACACACATGCACACAGTTTACCATGATTCTGTACGCTACATTGACAAGGAATTTTTTTTTACCTTTGCTGTCACCATGTGACATAATTCAAACCTTTCTAATGTGTTTGCTAATTTTCTGTTTAGTATTGGATTATGGCTTGTAAATTCTGCAGACCATATCCATAAACTCCTAATATAGCCCCAGTGTTACCCACTCACAGAGCTGTATTATTTTTGTCAGAAGTGATCCTTCTGTTGTAATTCCATGCTGCCTTGAGTCCTTTTGTCCTGCATTCATTTAGATATTCCAAAATTATTTTCTTTAACACTGATTTTATATTTTTCTACATCTGAAGTCAAAGTACAGGTCAGAAGTTTGTTGATTTATGTTTATTGTTTACTTTAATGTCCACATGCACAGAAGCTACTTTCAATGGAGCCTAGAAAGAAATGTTCCACACATAAAGGTAATGAGTACAGAATGACATAACATGGACATGCAGTGTATAAATAAATAACTGTACAAGATAATCACAAAAAATCTTTACTTTCTTGGCCCTGTCTTCCTTCCACTCTTTTGAAGTAGGATTACCTCTGGCTTATTGTAGTTTTAGTAACATTACCCTCCACA